>NW_010360315.1:0-2475 GCF_000414095.1 Morus notabilis
TCACATATCAACTCGAATTAAAAACTCGAATCAGCGAACTAAATGAGCCCTAAACCGTTAGGTCACAACGAAACCACAATCAACCGCCACTAAACGGAAACATCTCAAAACTTCTATTCTCATACTTGTGCATCATCTTTTCTTTAATTTTTTTTTTTTAATAAATATGCTTTATTGAAGTATCTTTTTTATGATTTGTTCACGTTAAAATGTATGTTTTTTTAAAAAGACTTTTTTGGGTACGTTAACATATCTATAAGTTAAGTTTTTTGTTTATCAAATCTGTCTAAAAACACGTAAAAGTCAAAAAGTATGTAAATTTAACGGTTAAACAAACTTGGCCTACCGATATGTCAGTGTACCAGAGAATCTCTATTTTTTTAATGCGTCTCTATTTTTATTTATTTTTTCTATGCTCTAATTATATAAATGAGACATTTGATTCATGAGTTCATAATCATTATTTATGATTCTGATTTTTTAAATTCAAATTTTTTATAAGAGAAAAACACTGTAAAAAATCAAGAATCATTATTCAGAATTAGAGATGAACCCTTAAAACAAACATCCCATTGTGATTTCCATAAATATTGTTTGACTGTCCATTAAAACAATTTTCCACAAATATATCCCTACATATTTTTTCTTGAGTTATTTTCAATTTTATACATTTGAATTTTGAGTTTGTTGACAAAAAAATAACCTTATAGTTTGGATGTTTGCAAGACTGTACGTTCCCATTTGGTTCATGAATTAGAATCAGGAGATTAGAACTATTTTTGATTTACGTGTGTTTTTTGTGAGAAAAAATACTGTAACGAATTATGAACCATAATTCGAATCAGATAACGAATCCTCCAATTAAACGGGTAAGTTTCATATCAACTTGGTACCTTACTAACTTTTATAGGACAAGTGGACAACCATTGATTTTAACCCTTGGATTGCCAAATTTAACTTTTACAGCTTATAGATGGTCTTGTAATATAAAATAAATCACGCGTAATGTTTAAAAAACAGTGAAAAAATTGTACTTTCAAGCTAAATTACACAGAGGAATTTGTTAATTAGCGTTTTATTTCAACTTTATCAATAAACTAAAAAGGTTAGTTTATCAATTCTGACGCAAAAGTCAGCTATCGGCCTAGAAAAGTACAAATTCAACGTGAACTTAAAATTCAGACAATAGTTTTAAGAACATCTTACATTTCCTTCCCCACGTATCAGCAAGCTAGTTGGTTCGCCAAATTCAGGCCGATTCTACAAAGATCTGGTCAGGCATTTATACATATATAAACATATATATTAGATAAAATACAAGGTTTCTTTTTATTTTTTATTTTTATAAACTCCCTTTTTTTCATGTGGTCCTCTGAGCCGATATTTTCTAGCATGTACCTCCTATCAATTTACTATATTACATTTGCCCACTAAGGATTTTATTTTCCAATGAATATGCTATAATTCGCTGTATACAAATATCATATCCAATCAAAACACTGGTTTTTAACTATAGAAGACGTTTAGTTCATAGATTAAAATCATTTTTTATTTACGTGTATTTTCTATGAGAGAAAATATTATAGTAAATCATGAATTATGATTCGAATCGAGGTACAAATCTCCCAACCAAACAACCCCTAAAACTTTCATTTGAATTTATCTTCTTTTTTTTTGTTTTATTTTTAAAATCTTAAATTTTTAAAGGTTCCATTTTATTTTTATTTTTTTCCAATTTTCTCTTATTAAAATTACTTTTCTTTTTCAACTGTGCTTCTACTTGAGTATTTTTAGTCTAATCCTCCGAAATTACAGTTTTACAAACGTGGTTCTACTTTTTTTTGGTAATCCAAATGTGATTATACTTAATGTGTTTCTTTTCTAATTATCCCGCTGAAACAATTTTTCTAAAAATATATCCCTATTTAAATATCTTTTTATGGACATTTCGAATACCCTTTCTTCCTATGTACTGCGTAAATGACTTGCTATCCGATTCATCACGCTATTGTTTTCCCTAAAATGTATTTTATGAGTCCGTTTAGTTTGTTGATTTGAGTTTTTAAGGTTTGTTTAGTTCTCTGATTCGAGTTTTTAGGGTTCGTTTAGTTCGTTAATTTGAATTTTTAATTCGAGTTGAGATGTGATTTTATGTGAGAATTTTTTACTGTAATAAAAAAGTTAGATGTGACTGTTTTTTAGAGTTTTTTACTGTAACAAAACTCAAATTTTAAACTCGAATCGGCAAAATGAATGAGACCTTAATTTGAGTTGAAATGTAACTTTATGTGAGAATTTTTTACTGTAATAAAAAATTAAACATGATTATTTTTAAAAAATTTTAAAAAATTTAAATTTTGAATTCAAATTCGTGAAATGAATTGGGTCATTCAAATCTAAGGCCTCGTTTATTTTGTGGATTCAAATTTTTAATTTGAGTTGAGATGTGATATTTTATGAGAATATTTTACTGTA
>NW_010360316.1:0-487 GCF_000414095.1 Morus notabilis
CCCTCTACAACCACCATGAATCCGTTACAAATTGTTGTGTCATAATGGGCCCCATTAGCCGTTAGTTTGAAGCTCTCTTCACAATCTACAATGGCCAAAGGAACGCTCAAAACTTTTGGTGTGTAACGGCGCCCATCAACCGATAGATCTAATCTCTGTTCGCGCTCTACAACAAACGGCGACATATTTTGGTGTCGTAACGGGGCCCATCATCCGTCATATCGAAGCTCTCTTCGAGCTCTACAACTGCCACGAGAACGGGGACAACCTTTGGTGTCGTAACGGGGCCGGCCCTTCATACGTTATATCGAAGCTCTCTTCGCGCCCTACCATCGCCACTGGAATGGCGACAACGTTTGGTGTTCAAACGAGGCCCATCAGCCATTAGATCGAAGCTCTTTTCGTACTCTACAACCACCCCGGGAACGGTGAACGGCAAAAAGTTTTGGTGTCGTAACGGGGCTCATAATCCATCAGATCGAGGCTC
>NW_010360317.1:0-1449 GCF_000414095.1 Morus notabilis
TTTTTTTTTTTCCTTCTTTTTTTCATACTGGCTTCCCTACTACTTTTTTCCTCTTTGATTTAAATTTTTTTTCAAACTGAATAATTCCTAGCTTAACTTAGAGATCAAATTATCACAATACTACAATTGATGGACTAACATCGGTAAAGAATATATCTTTTTATGCTTTCAAATAGTTTCATTTTTATTCGCATACTGTTTTTTTATCTATATTTTTTCCTTTATTCATTAAATATTATGAATTTGTGTAAACTGTTCAAAAAAAAAAAAATTAGCATTGTCGTTTCCCCATAGTGCAATGCACAAATTACATGCATGCACGTTTTTTTTTTTTTTTTTTTTGGCTTGAAAAGCTCTATTCCTCCATTTATCCGATACCACATTTTTGGTTGAAATCATCGGATACGACATAATAGTTGAGTTTTTGTCCAGTCCTAATTAACGAAGAGCTTTACTTATCCAAAAATAAATAAATAAATAAATTTAACGAAGAGCCCTTAAAAAAATAATAATAGAGGAGCATCGGGACAGATGACAGTAGTACTGTTGTTGAAATATGTTTTTCTCTATCCAAAATGAGTTTTCAGAAAATGCTAAACATGCTGATAAGTTTTCAAAATTGTATTCTTCTGTTGTTGGACCTCACACATGTAGCGTAGATTTTTTTTTTTATTTTTTATTTTTTATTTTTTTTATTTTTACCGTTCCATTAGTTAGAATAAATAGTTGTTAATATAGATTTAACAGATATTCTTTTCTTTTTTTCAACCCTTACCGTAGAATTTCCTTGAAAATTAATTCGATTACTATGACGTGTATAAGAAAAACAATTTTCTTTTGAGAAGAACAAGATGATATGAACGTCCATTAAATAAATAAAACAAAACAATTTTCATTGACCTAAGATAAGATTTAACGCAAAAATTAATGTCAATTTATCATTCCCTGTTCCCTGAAAGAGATAATGCACATACTTTTTGAAAACAACAAAAAAAAAAAAGGGGGCAAAAAAAAGATGCCATGATGGGACGGAATGTATTCACCTGGCATTTTTTTGATACAGTTCTTACATATAATAAAAGACAAAATAGTTTCATTATTATTTATTAAAATGACCATACAGCTAGCTACAGATTAGATTTGATGTACAGTCAATCCGTATCTGCACAAGATATTCACAATTCACGTGCAAAATTTACGATCGGTGGATAAAAACATGGTTTTTTTTTTAGGATCATAAAAAATACATTAACAGTAAATTTTAATTTTTAATTATTAAATATGCATTAAAAATTATGCATAATTTTTTTAATATACTATAATTTTTACTAAATTTAATAGTTAAAAATTAACACTATTGATATGACTGTCCTATTAGGAAAAAAAATTCTCATATATGAAGGCTATATTGGTATGATCAATTTTTGACTCTAATCTTGTCAAAATTAT
>NW_010360318.1:0-617 GCF_000414095.1 Morus notabilis
AACCCCACACCCCGAACCGCAAACCCAGAACCCCAAACCCAAATCCCTGAACTCTAAACACTGAACCCTGAACCCCGAACCCCGAACGCCGTGCGCAGAGCCCTGAACCCTGAACCCTGAACACAGAACACCGAACCCCGAGCCCCAAACCGTGAACCCTGAACACCGAACCCCGAGCCCCGAGCACCGAGCCCATAGACCCGAGCCCTGAACCTTGATCCCTGAATCCTGAGCCCTGAAACCTAAACCCTGAGCCCTGAGCCCTTAGCCCTGAGCCTTGAACCCTGAAACCTGAACCCAAAACCCTTAACCCTAAACCCTAAACCCTAAACCCCAAAACCCAAACCCCACACCCCAAACCCCAAACCCCAAACCCCAAACCCCAAACCCTACCCAAACGCTAAACCCTAAACCCTAAACCCCAAACCGCAAACCCCAAACCCTAAACACCAAACCAAAAACCCCAAACCCTAAACCCTAAACCCCAAACCCCAAACCCCAAACCCTAAACCCCAAACCCGAAACCCTAAACCCAAAACCCCTAACACCAAACCCTTAACCCCAAACACTAAACCCTAAACCCAAAACCCTAAGCCCTAAACCCTAAACCCCAAACC
>NW_010360319.1:0-664 GCF_000414095.1 Morus notabilis
TCGTAATGGGGCCCCTCAGCTGTTAGATCGAAGCTCTCATCGTGATCAATGAATGGCACGAGAATGGTGGCAAATTTTGGTGTTGTAACGGGGCCCATCAGCCGTTAGATTGAACCTCTCTTCGCGATCTACGACTGGCACGGGAACGGCGACAACTTTTGGTGTCGTAAGAGGGCCCATAATCCGTTAGATCGAAGCTCTCTTCGCGCTCTACAACCGGCCCGGGAAGGACGACAAATTTTTGTGTCGTAACGGGGCCTAACAGGCAATAGATCGAAGCTCTCTTCATAATCTACGATTGCCACAGGAACGGCGACAACTTTTGGTGTCATAACAGGGCCCATAATCTGTCAGATTGAAGCTCTCTCCGCACTCTACAAAGGCCACGGGAATGGCGACAATTTTTTTGTCGTAACGGGGCCTAACAGGCAATAGATCGAAGCTCTCTTCATAATCTACGATTGCCACAGGAACGGCGACAACTTTTGGTCGTAACGGGGCCCAACAGCCGTTAGGTCGAAGCAATCTTAGCAATCTACAACCGCCACCGGAACGGCAAGAACGTCTCTTCGTGATCTACAACTGCCACCGAAACGGTGACAACTTTTGGTCTCATAACGGGGCCCATCAGCCATTAGATCGAAGCTCTGATACCGATCTACGA
>NW_010360320.1:0-310 GCF_000414095.1 Morus notabilis
ATTTTCTTCCACCGCCGGCCACCTTCTTCTCCGGGCTTCCTCCCGTCGGTGTTCTCTCTCTCTCCCTTGTTCTCTCTCTCTCTCCGGGTTTCTCTCTCCCTCTCTCTCTCGGCAGTTTGGCTGAGAATCACCAAAAAAAACAAAAAAAATGAAAAATTGAGAAATTGAGGGAGACAAAGCTTGAGCAACTGATTTGAGGTAAAACCCTTTGAAACCCACTCTTTGATTCGAATTTAAGCTTGAGAAAGTTTAATTTTGGTTAGATTTGAATAATTTTGAGTTAGGGTTTGAGTTTGAACATTTATTGTTG
>NW_010360320.1:427-866 GCF_000414095.1 Morus notabilis
CATTTTTCCTATTTATGCCGGCATGCTGCCGAAATTTCTCTAGAAACTTGTTTTTAAACTGAAATTAAATAGGAAAAACCCAACCTATGAATTGGATTCTAATTTTTAAAGAACCCCCAAACTGAATTATAAATCATTGTGAAATTTGGATTTGAGTCAAGGCACACTAATAGGAAACAATTAAACATGATTGAACTTAATTCGTTTTAGGAATGAGAAATACTTCCTAAGATATTGCTTTTGTGATAAAGCTAGTGGAGAAGGTCAAGTATTAAGGCTTTAAGGAAAGTAGAGGCTAGGAGAACTGAAGGCTAGCCCAGGTTTGACATCCGAGAGGTAGGATACCAAAAACTGTCACGACCCAAAGGATAGGGCCGTGATTATTTTAAAATTTAAAGTGAGGCTAACAAGGATATAGACAAGAATATCCTACCTCTCG
>NW_010360321.1:0-284 GCF_000414095.1 Morus notabilis
GATGATCTCTTTAAGATTGCTAATATTCCCAACAAACACTTAGGGAGTGCAAACGCTTAGGGAGTGTTTGGTATGCAGTAATCTTAAGGATGAGAATGAAAATCTACAATATTACCATAGTTTGTACAAGAATTATAATTTTTAGATTCTCAGGAAAGTGATTACCATGAGATTCACTTTCCCTCATTTTGAGGTAATTTAAATACCACCTAACATGGTGTTATTTAAATTCCTATGAATCTCAAAATCATGAGAATCTTATTATTATTATTATTATTATTATT
>NW_010360322.1:0-10060 GCF_000414095.1 Morus notabilis
CCCTTTTAAAAATTATATTATTTTTTTAGGAGCTTCTCATATAAGATCAAAAAAAATAAAACTACCAATAATTTTTATTTTTAATTATTAGATCCATATTAAAAATTATCTATTTTAAATACTATTATAATTTAATGTGATTTTAATTAAATTCAATCGTCATAAATTGATAATACCAATAAGACTGTTTCTTTTACTTGATCATAAATAGTCCGAATAAAACCATGCAATAATTTGGTCCGAGAGAGAGAGAAATAAAAAAGACCAAGAATTAGAAACAATGGTATTTGCATGGTTAGTTTTTGTTACCGCAACAAGGCATTTGTCCTGTTTCATCCTACTTCCGAGGAACCAACGCAAATCAATTAAGAATCTTCCCAAAGGAAAGAAAAAGAAAAAGAAAAAGAAAAAAAAGGTTCCACGGGGCACGCCTTCCATGACCGCCAGCTGACATCGGCGCTTCCAACATACATCTGTTTCTTAGAAGGTCAATGTGGGCCCCACTTATCTCCAATAGCCCTTTCCCTTAACTTCACCCTCACGACACTTTCACACACACTTTCTCTCCCTCTCTCTCTCTCTCTCTCTCATTTATAACCACCTCTCCTCGCCGTCTCTCCCCTTAATTTTCCTCCCTCCATATCATGCAACCCCCCGGCGCATGTTAGCCCTCACCACTACCGCAAAACAGAAAAAAAAAAACTCCTTTTACTTTCTTCTCCTCCTCCTTCTTCTTCTTCTTCTTCTTCTTCTTCTTCTTCACTCAAACAGCAGCTAATTAACATGAATCACTCCAAGCATAACCATGATCGGATCGTCGTTTCTCTCTCCCTGTCGTTTCTACTCCTCCTATGGCCAGCGATTCCCCTCGCCAGAGCTCAGCCGACGGCCCCCAGTACCCCCACAGATCAGTACAACTACAGCTTCAGCCCTTCCATGGCGATCATCGTCGTCGTCCTAGTCTCCGCGCTCTTCTTCATGGGCTTCTTCTCCATCTACATCCGCCACTGCTCCGACGGCACTCAGAACTCCGTTGGCGTCGGCGCAGTAAACGGCGGCGTTGGCCGGTCGCGGAGGGCGGCGCGAGGGCTCGACGCGGCGGTGATCGAGAGTTTCCCGACGTTTACTTACTCCGCGGTTAAGGGTTTGAAGATCGGGAAGGGCGCGCTGGAGTGCGCCGTCTGTTTGTGCGAGTTCGAGGACGACGAAACGCTGCGTTTGATCCCCAAGTGCGATCACGTTTTCCACATGGAGTGTGTCGACACGTGGCTCGAATCCCACACCACCTGCCCGGTCTGCCGGGCCAATTTAGTTCCCGAACCTGGCGAGTCGCTCCACCGGCCTGAGTTGTCCGATATCGAAGCTCAAAACGACGCCGTTGCACCCGAACCGGAATTGGAACAGCAAGTCGGAGAGGAGCGGGAACAATCGGAGGCTATGGCGGCGCCAGAACAGGAGGTTTTGGAGTTGAACAAGACTTTGAACCGGAACCGGACGCGTGGGTCCCGGTCGAGCCGGATGAGGAGGCTTTTCCGGCGGCTGCAGCGGGCGTCCAGCTTGGTGCTGTTGCCTAGGGAAGGGAGCTCGAGGCGCGGGTACCGAACCGGCGAGGGAAGTAGTAGAGGGAGGAGTGGCAGGCGGTTGGACCGGTCGGCTAAGTCGGACCGGTGGGTTTTCACTATGACGCCACCGTTTTTCGGGAGGATGTCGTCAATGAAGTCGCCGAAGGTGGCGGCTAATGACGACGGCGAGGGGACCTCTGCTCCGATCGTCGGACCGGATGTGCCAAGAAGTGATTCGGTCCGGCCGCCGGTTTAATTTTAGCCTTAATATTTGATTTTGGAGCGTTAAACGTTTGTTAATGTGACTTTTCTACGCATCGGTTTTGTATAAAATGTGTATTTAATTAAATTTTTTCTTTGTATTTTTACGTTATTATATGGTCTTTTTTTTTTATAATTTTGCTTGAATTATTATCATTTTTTTATTTTAAATACTAGTGTATAATAACAATATTGACAAATATAGTCAAATGAGAAACCACAGTAGGATTTTTATTTTTATGGGATTTTGTTTCTTTTTTTTTATATAGTTTTTAGTGTTTAGTTTTTGTGTCCAAATTGTCAATTTTTGGCGGTGGACTTGAAACAATTACTAAATTTTGTTAGGATTCTATCTAAATTTAGGATCATAATTATAATATTTATTTTTATAAAAAAATTAAAATTTTAAAAATTAAAATAATAAATTAAAATTTTAAATTCATAAATCATTACTTTAATAGAGCTCGGGAAGCAACAAGCAAGTACTGACCAGGTCTTGCGGTTTAAAACATTTATGCAAGTTGGTCATTGTTGGCTCTGCCTGATGAGCTCGGGAAGCAACAATTAGGACTTATGGTCCTGTGGAGACGAAAATCTTTTTATAATTACATATAAAATTGCTCTACCTACCATTCTTTCAGAGTTCAATAATATTAAATACAAATGAAAGATTTATCTAATCTCACAAGTTGTTATGCAACAGTCAAAAGTCATCCCACAATATTTCACATTTGTGATATATAATAATTTAGCACGCCTATCATACTCTGCTAATTTATATCATAAAACAATAGCCCTCCCTATAAATTCAGTCTAGCCATCGATTTCAATACCATTTCTTTTATCTATACTCTTTATTTTTCTTTATAGTAATTAGATTCTTTTCAAGCTTTTTTAAAGTTTCAAAGAATAGCAAGATAGATATAATTTTGCATATTTATGATGCCAAACCATTTGAAAGTCTCCATTTTTTTTTTTAAGAATTCATTAGTATTCAGTCATTTTTTGGCTTAATTGGCTCCCAAGCAAAGTCATGGGTCCAGCTATATAGCTTCTTAGCATACTTTATAAAGGTGACATGTCCTTTTTTTTTTTTTTTCATAGTGACTAAGGGAATAAAGGTGACAGAAATATCTTAAAGCACTTTAGTTTGAGCTTAGTTATGGGATGCTGTATAATTAGCTAATTAAACCACACGCTTCCAGCTCAAACCTAAAAAAATTGTGCTTGATTCTTGGCATCAAAACTAATCAAGTCTGCTGATATACGACTAATTACTCGACTAAACGTATTTCTGTGTTGATTAACCTACCTTATGAATGTAGCCATATATCTCGGGGACATTTATATATATATATATATGTATATAGTTAATAAGTAGTGGAGCTGTGTGGTTCTTTGGTTAGAAAAAATATAATTAACAATTAATAGTGGAGATCTTCTCAAGAAGTTGCTTAGCAGAATTTATGCTATTCTTTTCACTTTTAAAAATACTTTCAACATTCATGGACTTATCCATACACACATTTTTCTACATCTAATTATATTAGGATTCTTTTAAGCAGAACATATACATATTAATGGTAGAAACAATACGCAAATCTAATAGAATACAATAGAAATACGACCAATTTGAAAAATATTCACCCTTAATAATTTATTGTTTTGGACCCTAGTTTTGTTCAGGCATATCTATATATTTAGATTTTGTATATTTTCGTATTATTGTTATTACTGTTTGTTTGTTTGTCATTAATAGAGCTGTCAATTTGATAGGAAAAAGAGAGAAATACATCTTAGAATATATGAGTATTGAATTTTTATCCTTTAATCAAAAAACTATATTAACCAAAAAGGTACTAATCAAGATTAAAGAGTAAAAATATTAGAGCATGCATTTAAAGAATGAGTTCACCAATTTTCTCCAATTTAAACCATGCTAAATAGGTTGGTCCGGGGGCCCAGCTCTTTGATTTAGGTTGGATTATTATTTTTTTTAATTTCTTATTAAAAATGAGGGCCGGACGAGCCCATACAGACTTCTGGGTTTGCTAGGGTCAATCATATGCTCAAGCGAGTTGACCTAGCCCAATCCAATTTCACATTTTGGGTCTCTCGGTCGGGCCAGATTATGCGGCTCAAATTTACAGCTCTAGTTTTTTAGTGCAAATACTAATATGTGTATACCATGAATGTCAAGACATAATATTTATAGGGGATACAATCATTTTGATGCCCTCTATTATAACAAAACATCTCGTTGGTATTAATAACAAACTAATAAATTTTTTTTTTTAAAAAAAATCTGAATATACTATGAAACATTTAAAATTAAAAAATTTGAAATAAGTTAAAAATGATATTTCATAAAATATTTTTAAAGATTAATTTTTATTTAATAAATGACATGGGCAATTTGAACATTATATGTCTCAAAAATCAGTTTAAATTTGTTAAAAGAACGTTTATTTAAAGATAAAGATACTATTTTCATACTATTAAGAACATAGGGTACCAATGATATGTTTTATTATTACAAAGGGTACCAAAATAATTTTTTTATCTCCATTCATAATGAAAGAAGACTAGCTTGCATATGTTTTGTTTTCAAATTTTCTTTTTGAGTTTTTTCCCTTTTTGATACGTAGGCTTTTATGAATCATGTATCAATGCAAAAATCAAAACCATCTAAGCATAGATCAAAACAATTAATGGAGACTAGGAAGAGGGACTTATGAGTCATGAACAAGTCTCTAATTATAAAACTATGAACGGACAACAGTTGCTCTTGCTGGCTGAGGAACCTTTATGGCAAAATGGGTAATACAATTTTGGTGATTGATTTTGTCTCTCTTACAATATTGCTGGTATTTATGTTCGTTTGATGGGTAGTAGTGAATGCGCTATATAAAATATTTTAATTATTCCAGCATAAAAACTTCTAAATATAATAAGTTTGCAGTTTAATATAATGTAACTTGAGATAATTAAAATATAAAATAACTATATAAAATAAAAACTTGATCAATATATATATATTTAAACAAATTATTGTACAAGCTATTAGCTTGGTAACTAACAATATTAACAAGTTATTTCGCAGAAAAGGCTAACATCTCGATTGCAGTGCAAAACTTATATATATGCTAATGTCAAATTTTGGTACTCAGTTAGGAGATTATTCTCCAATCTAATGTTATTTTTGGTGTAACTTTGACATATAGTATAAGTGGTGTTACATTTAGCACCAAATACAATATAGATTAAATTTAGACATTTGGTTGAAATTGATTGACGTGTTAACATTTTTATTTAACATTTTTAATATTATTATTTTTAAATTATTTAAAAAATTAAAAATTTACCTTCACAACTTCCAAACTTTAATGATTATTATGAAAAGAAGATATAAAATTTAAAATAACATGCACTCCAGCACAAAATAAAATAACATATTAGATATACTATTTCTCACTTTTTTTTTTTTTTGTTGAATACAATAGTCAATTGTAGTACTGGTATATGCTTTGGAGATTAGCTAAGACAGATGATGTTTTTTGCATTGGTTAGGTTAATTATTTACATGGTACTATTATATTAGTTTTGGTATCTACACGGTTTTTATTTGCACGTGGAATATGAAGGTGAAATTATTGGCCATTTTTGCTAAATTATTATTAGCCATTTACATGTCTCTTTTGACTGCTGCTCTAATCATATTAATGGATTTAATTTTGAAAAGTTGTTTTGATATTTTCTATATTTTTGATATTATTAGTCATTCATTTCACCATTTCCTTTCAATTCCAATAATAATTCTGAGCTTCGTGTCGTCAATTAGGACTTCTAGAAACTCATACCCCAGAAGTCCACACAATTTATATTGACGTCCTTTATTGGCTTATTGCTATGATCTGCTCATTTACTTTCTATCCGCACTTACTTTATAGTATAAATGTTTTTTTTTTTAACAAAAAACTTCTAGTTGCCAGGAACACAATATCATATGATCAGTCGAAACCATTTTTGATTTAATTTTTTTAGGACCCGTCTTAAGTATCGCATCCGGGGTATTAGGACCAATCCGACAAATATAACTTTTTTAGTATTAGTGTGTAACATTATTTGTCTATAGTCTCGTTCATTTCACCGATTCGAGTTTTCAGTTTTAGGTTTCTACAGTAAAAAGCTCTCATAAAATGTTACATCAACTTTTTCTGCTACAGTAAAAAGCTCTCAGAAAATGTCACATCTCAGCTCGAATTAAAAACTCAAATCCGCGAAGTGAACGAGGCAGATTGTTTAAGTTTAACATTAATAAATGTAATCGAACGTGTGTAGCATTGAGTATTACCCTTAAATAATTGAATGTTACATACGCATATAAATATTATTACACAGAAATACTAAGAAAGTTACATTTATTGAATGGTACAAGAGTCAGATCTAAAATTTCGTTTATATACCAAAAAAGTAAACCTTTTTTTTAAAACTATCACACGGCAATATGGAAGATTAATCTAATCACATTTTCTACATTACTTTGGAATATTCCTAAAAACACAACTCCATGTGCTGCAATGTGGTTTCCTTTCATACTTATCGCAAATGTAGCATCAATGTTCTTTCTTTTGTCTTTTTTTTTTTTCTCTCTCTCTCTCTCTCAAAATGTACCAAGTATTTAGGCTTTAATAGCAACCCAGGAATAATTCCGTATCCCTGTTTAATTATGCTGTCACCCATTTGAAACTCTCTGCTCAATTATATTCTTTAGAATTTATTCAAAATCATTTTTGGGCATATTTGGCCCTCCTTATGCTATGGTTCCACCTACATAGCTTCTTTATTTGACTTTTAGAAAACTTTAAAAAGTGCAATTTGGAGAAAAAACTTGATGAATCACATTTCTTGAGTTTTTCGACATATATTTTGCCATAATAAGCTGGTACAATCACATGGTTCCAGCTCAAAAGCCTTACCTACAAATCTGCGAAATATTCGCTAATGAAGTCTGCGATATAATCGGTCGGTCGTTATAAACATAACCAAGATCATAGTAAATTATAAAATTGGTACGTTCTAAAAAGATGAGTTACCCATAATTTTCTACTTTATAATTTTTAATACAATTTTAACAATTGTAAAAAACTATCAATAGTTTATTTTTTCTGAACTGACAAAAGAAATTCTCTATAAAATTATCACCTAATCTAATAAACATAAAAGTGTCAAAGCTCTCTTCTATGGGCTGTTACGTAATAACTTTTCCTTTTATCTTTCTTTTTATTTTTAAATGTTTTTATTTTTTTGAATGTCTTTTTTACATTTAATTTTTTGTGTCTTTTAAAAATATATTTTTTCACATTTTACTCTTATGAAGTTAATTTTCTTCTCATGTATTTCTATTTCATTTTGCGTCATCTAATCTAACAAACGTAAAAGAGTCCAAAACTCTTTTCTATAGGGTTGCCACGTAGCAACCCTTTCTTTTATCTCATTTTTCTATTTTTTTTTACTTTTTATTTTTTATTTTTGAATGTTTATTATATTTTTGTAAATGTTTTTTACATTTTAATTTTTTTGGGTTTTTTTTAAATATATTTCTTTCTCACTTAAGAGATTTTCTGGTACACCTGGTGTATTGATAAGCCATATTTTTTAACCATTAGATCGGCTTACTTTTTAAATTTTACGTGATTTTATGCATATCCGAGTCATAAGACATGGCCAACCGATATGTTGGCGTACCGGAGAAAGTCCCTTCTCATTTTACCCCTATAGAAGCAATTTTTTTTCACATGTATTCTTATTTTATTTTTGTCAATAATTAGAATAATTTTCTTCAAATGTGTCAATATTTAAGTGTTTTTTGTAATTCCTATCATATTAAAGGTTATCTTTACACATATTTTTTTGTTAAAATAAATTCAATAATATTGTATAAATAAATTTTTTATATTCAGTGAATAATAAATTTTAAGTATCGCTAACATGATAATACGTCTATAGTACTTTAAAAAACGACAATACGTTTATACTACCTTAACAAATTGGTGTATTGAAATGAAACAAAGACTTTTCCCTTGACTTTAGTACCCGTTTTGCACATTTCATTTAAACGCGACTAAGAGTGAGGAAAGATAGACTGGTTGATGTAATAGCAAATGTGACATTTGGATTACTCAAAATTTGAGAAAAGACATAGACAGACAGAACGGGGATTGTCAAAAATAAATAAATTAAGAGGACGATTGGTTTATGTATTTAGAATCATAATTCAGAATCATTTTCGTTTTACGTGTATTTTTTGTGAGAGAAAACACTGTAGAGAATCATGAATCATGATTCAGAATCATGGACGAATATATAAAACAAACTTCCCCTAAACTAGATGAATTTGACAAAGTGAAAATTTATCTACTTAATCTTCAAGCAAAAGAAAATATCTACTTAATCCTCCAATCCTTGTATCGCCAATGCCTAATCCACCTCTGTCGATGAATATGCAAGTAATAGAAGCATTCATGGGTTGTGTTCTTGGTGAACATGATAAAACAGGTTAGGAACAAAAGTGTCATATACCATCTCACTCTTAGCAAGAAGTTAACTGATTACAAGATGAGATATATGGTTCTTTAGAAAAGGCTAGTATAGGCCTTGTATAAAATGTGATATCATGGTTATAATTATCATGAGATTTCTTCTATATTTATAATATTTTTAAAATCTAACTATATTCCAATTCAAGATATGAAAAAAATTGAGAAAATTACATAATTTGTATGGTTTTGTACAAATCTATTATTTATTATTTGTCTTTCTAAATAATTGAGTATCAATTGTCATTGTGGCATTTTGATTTTTTATTACTTAAATAGTAATTATTTATTTTTAAGTGCAGTGACATAGATAATATTTTTTTGATCATGTTGAGTGTTATTCATTAAATTTTTCTGGAGAAGTTGTTAAACTTACTTTTAGAGTGCATGAGTCTAAAATTTTACTCCTTACTTTTAATTAATACCCAATTCGACTAATATAGTTATTTGTCTAAGAGCATCTCTAAGTAAACTCTCTAAATTTTAGCTAAATTCCAATTAAAATGACTAGAAAGTTGTTTTAGTTACCAACTCTTTAGCGAGTCACTCCAACCATACACCATATTTCAGCTAAATATAGATTATTTCAATATTTATTGAATTTAAAATATATATAATAATATTAAATTTACAAAAAAAAAAATTTATAATTATCACAGTTAAAAGAATAAAATAATACAAAAATAAAATGTCTAACCTCTTCATGCTAACTATAATGTTAAAGGCGTGGACAGAGGGAAAGAAGGCATCCCCATCAACTTTTCATTCTTTATATTTTTGTGTGTGTGTGTGTATATATATATATTTCTATTAAGTTTAGAAATAGCCCCAAAAAATTAAGAATTTTATTTTATTTTCAAAACAAATGAAAAACTAATAACTTTAAACCAAACTCGAACTAATATCTATAAGTACTATACAGATCTACTCCCCTAATAGTAACTTGAATTCTTTATTGAAGTAACTTTATTTATTTATTTTCTCTTATTTTATTATTTCTTGATTTTTTTCACTAGTCTAAAACTATCCCTTTAAAGCAGAATGTCTATGCAATAATTTCTTGAAAGGAATGTTAAAATTATATATCATAAGATTTTTAGATAATAACAATATATCATCTTAATACAATATAAATTAGTATCGTAGTATAATATTTTGTTTTAATATGACTATTATGAAGAATCAACGATACAATCTTAAAGGAGTTCAATGGATAAATCACAATTTACCGTTTTTACATTGAGAAAGACATCTTCAATAGCCTCAATAATAAAGTTCTTATGCAACACTTTAAAACATGATCAAAACACATGGAGGACAATAGAAGAGTTTATAATTACTAAATATTTCTTAAATGTCTGTCGTAGTTATTAGCCTCCAATCACAAAAAATTCTAACTCCATCACTGCTTAAAGGCATTCTATTAAATAATTAACTATTTAATTAATGGTTCAAACAGAAAAAAGTAATAAAAAAAGCTAATCATTAACTATTTTGATTAAAAACATAAAATAATTAACATAATTATAGTTACTCTAAAAATGATATTAATCAATAATAATGAGTAAAAATTTATACTCATGCAATTTAAAGGGTATATATCTCCTTTCTCATATGAATTTTGCCATCCAGTGCTCG
>NW_010360322.1:11165-41395 GCF_000414095.1 Morus notabilis
GATTAAGAAAGTGGTTAAACATATAATAATGTTAAAAATCATTTTCAAGGATTAATATTTAGAAATTTATAAAGAAACCCCACTATTTTAAGGAAATTGAGTTTTACAAAAAGTGAGGTAGACTTTACAAAACCACAATCACGGTCAAATTAATTTCAAAAGTCAGCCTCTGGCATCCACAGGGTTTCCACATTGTGCATACATAAACAATATAGAAAAGTAGAAAACTGACATCAACCACAGTCTAGTAGAATTTAAATCCATAATTTATACATGCCTTAAAATAAGAGGAAATGAAGAAAACACTTCACAGCTTCTTGTATTCTTGAGTGGATTTCCTCACCGATTATCACCGTCTACTCAGCACTACTTCTAGTGTCGCCTGAGAGGGGTTTAAATACATAAAACATAAAAAAAATAAAAATAAAAATAAAAAAGTTAGCGAAAAGCCTAGTAGATATGATTTTATAAAACTGAATCAATAAATGGAAGTACAGGGTCCGAACATGTCATTCGAAACAGAACATCCTTTTTAATAAAAGGAAATAAGAGCAAGTCTCAAAAGTCCGTATTACGGTAAGTGGTTCATGATGAGTCACTTACCTTATCGCAACACCATAATATGGCTTACAACCACTTGACCTTCATCTGTTTCACTCACTATGAGGAAATAATTAACAAGTCTAGCAGAAAATAGATGAATCTAGAAGCATGAAGAGATAAGAAGGCATTTACCTAGTGAACTTGCTCTACTCGAGCCTCTTTATAAGGGGAGGTTTAGTTATGCTCTGGCCTGGTTCAGTTCTTTTTCATTAAGCAATAATGCTAAGTGACAAAGCAAACCAATACAAAGCCTCTGGACTTGACTGTAAATTTCATTTAAAAAACTAATGAAGATAAGAATATCATTAATCACAAAGCTAAACTCAGTCACTATTAAGCTGATGAAAGAAAGAGCCATTTAAGGTAAATTTTATCGGAACCGAATAAAATTTTAGAGAAATAATAAATTTTAATTTAGACATAATGGAGAGAGAAAAAAGGTAGAGATTAAATAATGTAGATACCTTAGCCAAGGAAGTTGGTTATTTATATTCATACTTTTTGTGAATAACACCATAAGACTCCAATAAGATCATATCTGCAAATTGCAATAAATCAATATGGAGTACAAAAACATTAATAATATTGACTGGAGTCTTGCAGTAGTTGTATCCAAACGAAAGGAATAGTTAACTGCATTTTTTAGTCTGCCAATGCAAAAATTTCCTTAAAAACAACATTTCTAGAGCGATCACAAGAATCCTCAACGTCAAATAGAGTATCTAAAAAGATTTCAATAGCTTCTTGCTTTTTTCTGGTGACAACTATGCGATTGGTTAACCACAAATCTGAATCAGTTTGGTTAAATCCACAAATCTATATACAACTAGTTAGCAAAACGTGCGTTGCACGTATCAAGTTGTCATTTAAATTGTCATAGTGTAAAACATGTAAAAAGAAACATCATATACTATTGTAAGATTAAAAAGAAAAGGCATCGTATAATATTTTATACATTCATTACATAATATTGTGTACCTTAAGTTAACAAAATATCAGTCATTTTGTTTAACTTGCAGACTTGTATTTTGTTATCCAAAATAAAGGTTTTCATCTCAATGTTAGCTCGTTTAAGAAGAGTCCATAAACATACAGTCCGTAGAATAGACTTTTCAGCTGCTATCACTTTGGCAGTCCAATTTCTTTGGCCAGGAACAATCTCTGACATTAGTTTATATTTGCATCCATGGTTTTATCTCCGCGGGGAAAAGACAACATTAATTAGAAAAAAGATATCATAAAATTTTACTTCAAAAGTTCTTTTTAAGAAGAAACTTGTATGAATGATTAAAAGTTCTGTATGAAAAAAGGAAGCATAATTCTTTGAGTTACAACATAGAAACAAAACTAGAAATTTTATTTTAAATAAAGTATACATATGATCATGAGCAACATTATTAGCGAAAAAAAATTCAGGTAATACCTTAGAAAGAAGCTCTGAACAGGAGAAAGAAACCAGGCTGCAACGTTTGAGAAATAGAGGAAAGAATGAAGAAGCAAGCTGATTTTGTGTGTGTGTGTGTGTGTGTGTGTGTAAAAGAAAGAAGAAATGTTAAAAATAAAAATAATAAAAAAAAGAGTTAAGTGTTTGAGTTGAGATGCACAGGATATAAAGTACAAAGTAACAGAGTACAAATAATAGATAAAAATCTTGAAAAGAAAAGGCTGACTGAAGCATACAGTATTTTTAACCTAAAGATCTGGGAGTATTTAAAATGAGTATGGTATTTAGATTGTTTGTTGGGAAAAACGTGGGTATTTTAGGAGTTACGTCCTCCTTGTCCCCTAAACATAACAAGTGAATTTTAAAGCGGGAAACTTTCATTCTGCTGAAAGAACAAAAATAATAATATGTTAGAAATAAGAAAATGTAAGATAAAATTTATTAGAAATAACTGAGGACATAAAAGATAAGTAGGAAGTAAGAAGTTATCTTATGCTTAAGTCTTATTGGGACTTATTTCCAGCTTTTTTAGAGCCGTAGGATAATCAGCTTTTGGCCAGCATTCACCCCAATTGGTACTCTTTTTTTCCCCTTAAAATTACTTGTGTAATTTTTTAGGTTGTTCATGTGATGAAATAGTGTTTTGTGTGTTTTTTTTTTTTTCTAATTTTAGTTGGGTATTTAGGACTTGGATTAATTCTTAGCTATGAAATCCATAGTGTCTAGTTGTTGATGGGTTAAAAAAATGTAAACTAAATAAACATAAATAAATAAATTTCAAAGTTGAAGTTAACTGCTTTGGATAAAAAAAACAAGAACAAAAAAAGTTGAAGTTGAACTAACTTTGTAGGATGCATTGGTGCTTGCTTAAGAATTGGTGCTATAAATAATACTTAGTAGTAATAGGATATTGACAATCTTAAAATGTAATGTTGGTAACAAGGGCTAACTACGCTGTGGAGTTGGGAAATGGAGTGACGCAACAATGCAAGCTATGAGTGATATTAATAATCTACAAGAACATCAAAAGAACCAAAAAAAAAAAAAAAGAAAAAAAAATGCACAATTCTAAAGATATACCTCATGCTTATTATAGCTCAACTTCAATCGTTTTTCATATGGTGAAGATGATCTCCAAGTATATCACCTTAAACAGAGAACAAAATAAAATTCGAAGAATTATTTTCAACTTTCTAAATGAACATTGTAGACTCGTAGTTTTTTAGAAGAAAAAGAACTTACTTTCTTATTATTAATATGCGGAATTTAGAAGCTATTTATAGGCATAAAACTACCTTAGAAAACCTAAGCTAATCATAAAATCCTAATTGGATTCTAAGTCATCCTTATCCGGACCTAAACAAACATTCTATCCGGATTTATAAATTTAAAAACAGAATAAAAAAAGAGATGACTCCTAACTTTTAGAATGATAATCTCCTTAAGAGATAATTTCCTAACTTTAAAAAACCATAGGTCTTCGACAGTTACATCCATGGTAACAAACATTTTCTTAGAAATTGGATCAAAGCATTTATAACCTTTTTGAGTCGGTGCATATCCTACAAAAACACATTTTTTAGCTCTAGGGTCAAGTTTTCCCCGGTTATGATCACGAATGTGTACAAAGGCTGTGCATCTAAAAATTTTTATAGGAAGTGTAGATGATAACCTAGATGTTGGATAGCAACTTGAAAATACCAGTAACGGTGTTTTGAGTTTCAACACCACGAAACAACGTGGATCTCTTTAGCCGTTGATGTTAATTATAGGGTATTAAAATCTTATTCTCCATGTATGACAAAAAAAGGTGTCTACCATAAATGCTGCGTTTAAAAAAAATATATATAAAAAAGCTCGTTATAAAACCAATATATGCAAGAAAATAAGAACTGACTTATTGGATGTAAAGAACCAATTTATCGAATGTGTTAAATAAGTAAAGAATCGACTTATTTTTAAATAAGTAAAAATAAATAAGCAAAGAACCATTAAAACTCTCTCAATCTCATGAACTGAACGAGTCCATATAACTCTTTCTCTAGATACGTGCAAAAAAAAATATGAAAACAAATAGAATAACAAAAATGATGTGATAATTCACCAAAGAAAATAAAAATATAAATAATAAAGAAACTAAAATATTGTGAAAATAGAGCTAGGTGTTTGTTAGGAAATACACTATCTCAAAATTTTTCTAAAAACAGAAAATGAAAAAAATATGGGGTGACTCGTTATAAAATGATTTTATTTTTATATGAAAATAAAAATAAAAATATTTTTAATCTCAGATAAAAATTATTTTTAAAAATACATTTGATAGTTTTATCAAGAGATTATTTTTAAAAATTATTTTTACTCTAGTTAAAAATTTTTAAAAAATATAACATCTCAACTCTAATTTAAAATTTAAATCTGTAAAACGAATGAGATTTAAATAAATAAAAAATCGACTTATTTTTAAATAAGTCAAAATAAATAAATAAATACCCCATTCATTTTACCAATTTGAGTTTAGAATTCAAGTTTTGTTACAGTAAAAAGCTCTCATAAATAATCACATTTAACTTTTTTATTACAATAAAAAACTCTTATATAAAATCACATCTCAACTCAAATTACAAACTCGAATCAGCGATGAACGGACCAAAGAACCGTTAAATCGCTCTCAATATCTCTCGCCTTCTCTCTCCTAAGAACTGACTTATCGGATGTGTTAAAGCGCTCTCAATCACTCTCTCCTTCTCTCTCTCTCCTAAGAATCTATTGTCGTCCATTTCAATCCTAAAGCGCTCTCTCTCTCTCTCTCTCTCTCCTCCGTTTCTTCTCTCTCTCTCTAATTTTCGCAGCCATGAACCACTTCATTCAGCAAAGAAATGCAATCCTAAGGGAGAGGACGGTAAAGTGTCCGGCCTCGCCCAACCCTAGCACAGCCAAACCCCGGCAGTCGCGGAAGCAGAGGGGCTCCGAGGAGAACGCTCCGCCGTCGGATCCGATCTCATTGCCCCCGATTCCGAAGCACTCACAAGCGATCTCCTCCGCCAAGTTGAAGAGCCCGCTCCCGTCACGACTGCCGTCGTCGAACCCTCTCAAGAGAAAGCTGAGCATGGAGACGGCTCTCGAGAACTCCGTAATTGGAACCTGCGAATCTGGTGTCCAGGTATGGTTGTGTGTGATTCTGACTGTGGATTTACTTATTTTGTTTAGCTGCGGAAGGAAAAAAGAAGTTTATTTTTGAATCTGAAGCGTAAAATTAGGGTTGATTTAAATTTGGTTGAGTTTGAATTTTCTTTTTTTTCAATTTATACAAATTTTATGCCTTTGTTCTCCGAGGGAAAACCACGAAAAGAAAGGGAAACTAGGGGTTTCGAATTCCTTCTTCTTGGTCTTGTGAGAATTTGAAAAGCCTTGACGTATTTAGTATTGTTCGGGATTTCATTGGTTGAAGAAAGTAGAGTGTTTGATTAGTTAAAATAATAAGGAACCTCAGAGACACAAGTAAACACGTCAATTTCCCCAACGGGCGTTCCTTCTTCCGCCGATTACTGGTTGTTTATCCGACGGTCGCCTCACCATCGACTCTCTATGGGGGAGACTTGTTTGAAGGACAATGGTTGGGACACAGGGTTTTGCGCTGGTCCAATTTGTGGCTATGAGATGCTTATGTCATTAAATTGCCTGTACAATCAGATCTGTCAGATCTGTCGAAGAATCAAGACAAATTTCTTCTAAGAGGCAATTTCTCGACTTTTTATAGGTTCGGTGCGGTTTTAGGAGTGTTTTCATTTTGTTGATACGAGTGATTTTTGGTGCTTGGATATTTAGGGATCTGAAGCAAGAAGATGGGGCTGACATTCACGAAGCTTTTCAGCCGGCTTTTTGCAAAGAAAGAGATTCGCATCTCTAATGCTTGGTCTTGATGCTACTGGTAAGACCACCATTCTCTACAATCTCAAGCTTGATGAGATCGTCACAAGAATTCCTACCATTGGTGAGTTCTTCCTTCCATACTAAATTGATGAGAATGCTCATTTGTTCTGTTTTCTGGTTTTGATAACTGCTTCTTAACTTTTATTTGGAGAGTTCAAATTTTTGGTCTGACCTATTTATTACTTGATTAATGTTGATATCATAAATTACTAAATTTTGAATTTCACGTAACAACATTAAAGCCAACTCATGTAATTTGTGCGATGATTATTGGGTGCTGAGGCATAATTGTTCCTAAATTGAAGTCTGAATATATGTTTCTGGAATTGCGATCTCAAAGTATATTTGTTTTGGTTGTTGCAAATGGATCTTATTCATTTTAAATACAATTTGGTCGCTAAATATGAACTTATTAAATGTTCTTGTGCTGTTCTTTGTACTGTTCATTAATGAATTTCTCTTGTTCTTATTTTTTAAAATTTGGTGGTTAATTGTGAAATTTTTTATGAAGTTCAACCTCAAACTTTATTAAGAGCATGATGATTTTGATTGATTTGGAATTGGATGGGATAGTAACCTTTTGTATGTGTTTTTGGTTCAATTGAAGTTTGCTTCTTAAGTTTGCTTTAAGTTTGCTGCTTGCGCTGTTTATTTCTTGACATTTAGATCGTACTAAGTTCTTTTTATTTTTTGTTTGTGTTTATACTTTCCAAAATGAGGGGTTATGAAGACTCAACATTCATTATCAGAAAATGTCAAGAGAAGGTAATACTAAAAAAAAAGACCGCTAATTTCTTCTTTGTTTTAGACATTTGTTGGTGAATTCATTATTGTCACTTGACAACTATTATTTTCTTGAAATGCTTTGGGGATTAGTATTTCATAGTCACTGGATCAGTCACTGGATCAGTTTGCAAATTTTGCCTATTGAGTGGAAGATGTTCTTCATACGTACTTTTCATAGTCCCCCTAGATCAGTTTGTAAATTTTGTTTTTTATTGCTCTGTTTTGGTTCTAATATTTCGACGCTTACTCATTTTTTCTTATTTCTGGATTCTCAAATATTAGTTGTGCAAATGTGTCAAGGTTACCTTCTCCAAAATGTGAGGCCCTTTTTTTTTTTTTTTTTTTTTGCATAAATTATTGGAATGATCCCACCAAAATCATAATTGTGTTTTGAAGTCAGGTTCGTCTTGCATTCTCTACTAATTTATGGACTGTTGTAGAATGCTTAAGTTTGAGGTTTTCTCTGTTCACATTTTGAAGGTATGTTCCTAATCAGATGCCCTTTTTTTTAAATTTTTTTTCCTTCTTTTCTTTTTTTGTTCTCTTAATGAAACTTCATCTCACTGAAGTGTGTCCAGAGTCCTAATGGCAGAATCTTATTTGCGTTGTTTGTTGTTTGGTTTGAATACTTTCTAGGTGGTAATGTTAAATGCTTCCTCAACATGGTTGGCTAAAGTTTGCCATGGGAAAGGGTCCCTTAAAAAGATCAGGGTTTGATTTTCAAAAAAAAAAAAGGGGTGAGTGCTCTCTTTTTGCTTTTCTTCATTTGGTGGGTTTGAAACTAGTTTCTCCATTGAGTGTTTGATCTCTCTTTTTGCTTTTCTACATTTGGTGGGTTTGAAACTAGTTTCTCCATTGCGTGGTTGTATGCTGATGTAAGTTCACCTCTCTCTCTCTCTCTCTACAGCTTTATTTGCTGGGTGTTTTCAAGAAACCGTGCAAGTTGATTTCTTGGTTGGCCATATTTCGGACTCTTTCATTCTCAGTTATTATTTTGTTTTCCTTTTTGTTTGTTTGTTTTTTTTTTTTTTTTGGCTATATCTTATCATTTTGATATGTTCAGTGTCAAGATCTTTGTTTCATGAAAAAGGTTTTCCTTGTGAAAATGTGGATTCTGGCTTCAACTTGACAGTGTTGTGGATGATGTATGATCTCTACTTCAATAAAGATTTCTTTTTCTTTTAGTTTTTTAATTTTTTTTGTTTTGTTGTTTGTTGCACTTGCGTTTCTTAAACTATAAATTGTATATGTGGGCAGAAAAGATGGGATTCTTGTAGCGAATGAGACTAATTTTAAAATTTTTTTGCCAAAATCTTTGATTTGTGAGTTGGATCTTTGATGTTTTGAAAGTGAAAATTTCTTCTGCCACTCACCAGCTTTGTTCGATTGCAGCACTATGACCTGCATTCACCAAAAGTACGCCATCTACTTCTTCTCTGCAGATGAAACGCTTCTTCCCAAAATCCTAATTTTCAATTTTGCTAAAATCCTTCTTTTATTGTTTTCTTATTCTTCTGTATTACGATTCTATGCACATTGTTGCTCTTTTCTTTTTCTCGCGCATTCTCTTGTTGTTTGCAACCATTTTCTAGAGCATAAAGCCTGGAAATTTATTTTTTGACATTTGATTTGCATTCATTCTTGTTATTTTCTTTATTTATACATTTTTCTTTATCTTCTGCTTGTCGTTAGCCTGCTTTGGTGAATGTCATCGTCCTCGTTCGTCTTATGAAAATTTTGTTTGATTGTTTGCCATATGTTTAATCTTCAGGTTGTTTCCTTTTGTTGTTTTTATTTTTCTACTTGCTATATTGTGTTCTTTGCTTTTCAAGGTGTTGTTTTATTTCTTAATTATGACACTGCTTGCGCTGTTTCAACTGATTAAAGGAGAGGCTTGGTGGGATTGGTGGTATGTTGAAATGATAACAGGCTTGTATTGAATTTGAGTTGGTACTTTTCAAGTTAAGTGAAAGAAGTGTGGTGATGGGTTGACTCTCTATGTTTACTGTGTAACTCATGTTTGTCTCCCTTTTTGTAAGCCCTCCTTGAAGCCTCTTCGCCATTGGTTCTTGCTTGTTTCCCTTGGAACTCCAACCCTCCTTAGAAAAAGGGTGATTTGTTTCTCTATTTCTGCCTCCCTCTCTCCCTTTTTAATATTTGAACATTGTAATTTCTTTTTGCTTCTCTGACTTGTGATAATGTGGCATTTTTTATGAGCTTTTGTATTACTGTTGATTTATTGAAGATTCTTAGGTTAAAGTGGTTTATTCATAAAATGTGATCTTGCTATTTCCTCATAACACTGTCATTACTTACTCCATATCTGGTCGCTTTTGCTGAAAGAGTTGGGAATCTATTGAGCCTTGCCTAGGAACTACAGGGAATTGATTGAGTGGTTCCTCCCTTCTAATTTTAGTCTTAGGGGTAGATGTCTTTAGGAAGTTGCTACGCTATGAATCTTTTGAGGTATTTGGCTAGCAAGGAAATACATGATTTTTTATTTTTGTTTTGTGGGATAAAGTGAAATATTAGGTTTTTTGGCAGGTACACTGATATAGGGTCTTTGGTAATCCAAGTTTATTGAATTTAGTCAGGAGGTGGGCTCCTTTCTTTCTTTCATGTAGCATTTGTTCTTTGGGAGTTGCTTTTCAACCATGTATCGGATGAGATTTGAAAAAAAAATAAAAAAATCGTCTTTCCCCTTTATTACTCATCGGTTTCCTCTTGATTGTCAATCCTCTCCTCTCTTCAGCTTTCCTCTCTTCATCTTTCTTCTCCTTGGTGTTCATGTCGCTGTTCTCCCTTTGTCTTCTCCTACCCATTAATTTTGTGTTCTCTTTTCTTTTTTCTTTTTTTTTTTTGCCATTCTCAACAGCATAAAGTATATGAATTTCAAAAATCTATCTTCAATGCTCTTCTAGACCTTGCCCCTATTAATTTTTAGCGTTTCCCTTTCCTCTCGGTGGAATTCACTAAGAGGTAAATATCTCTACGGTTTAGTTTTGCCCTAATCTTGAATGCCTTTCATACTCTTCTTTTGGTGAGTCGCTGGCTTATCTATCTCACAATCCTTTTGTCTCTTTTCTAATATTAGGTTGGGTTCATTTTGTTGGCTTTGGGCACCGATTAGGCCGAGTCATGAACATGCCTTAGCTCCTTCTACAACACTTGAGGGTCCATTCAGCCATGGTGAGTTGTTTTTTTTTTTGTTTTTTTTTGTCTTACATGCTTATAATTTATCAATTAAGAGATTCTAATATTAGGTTGGGTTCATTTTGTTGGCTTTGGGCACCCCCGATTAGGCCGAGTCATGAACAGGCCTTAGCTCCTTTTACAACACCTGAGGGTCCATTCAGCCATGGTGAGTTTTTTTTCTAGTCTTGCACTCTCTTATAATTTATCAATTAAGAGATCTTACTCAGTTAATTCCCTAATTATGTGTTTTTTTTCGCGGCTGGGATCTTACTATTTAACAACTCAATATTGAAGGGAACATTGCAATAAAGATGGAAATAATTGTTATGGTTTATAAAGCTAGTTTCCTTTTAGTTACTATTCGAGAAGTAGGTCATTCCTTTTGTGCTCTTTTTTGTTTTTTTGTTTTTTTTCTTTGCTTTCTAACGTCGTTTCTTTTCTTTTTTTTTCTCATCCGGCTTTTTTCTCTTTTCTTTTGTTTCACCTCTCTTTGTCTTTTGTTCGTGCTCTCCCTCTATGCATTTGGATGAACAAAGAGCCATCATTTTGGGCTTGTGAGAGAGACCATTATTAGAGAAAGTTGTCATTTTTTATTGGTTCATAGGGATCAATAACGGAGAACTTCTCAATGTTCGACCTTTGGAGCTCAGATTCATATGTAAGTTTATTTCGTAGCATTATCTTAGTTTCAGATAATAAGGAAAGGAATGTGAAATTGGGAAATTTGATGGAGCAAATTATTAGTGTTGGCTGATTAAGGTTCAAGAGATTGATCTCTTTGAGTTATGATGGTTTCCAAATTTTGTGCTCTGTTTCTTCATTCACAAAACTAAAGGAAATTATGGAAGCTTTAGGGCCCGTTCGGTTCGTTAATTCGAGTTGAGATGTGATGTTGTGTGAGAGTTTTTTACTGTAACAAAAAAGTTAGATGTAATTGTTTCTGAGAGCTTTTTACTGTAGCAAAACTTGAATTTAAACTCGAATCAGCGAAAAGAACGGGGCCTTAATCTTTAACGTTGTTTCATCAAAATTTTTTTTTTCTAATGTTGTTTTTGGTTATGATATTACAAGTTTTTGGTTGGCAACTAGATTGAGGAGGCCAAAAGAAAAATGAACGTGAATAAGAACAACTTGAGGTTAATTTAGAAAGATAAAGTTCAATTATAATTTTGTTTTTTCATTTGAAAGAAAAGATGGCAGTTTCAAATCATAAAGTTCTTATTAATTATGATTCTATGAAATTTGGTTTCGTTAGTTGTGGTGAAAAAGTTGGATTGAAGAAGCAGAGCTCATGTTCTATACACTTGACCAACAGGACGGCTAAACATGTGTCATCAAGCTTGTCACTTTGTAATTTTCCAACTTTATCTTAACGTTGAATGAGATTTTGATTTTGTTTTTAGTCTCTCATATATCTCTCACTCTCTCTCTAATTGAAATTATGTTACTTCGTGTTTGGTCTTTTTATTTTCCTTCTCCTTCAACTTGGGTTTTAATGCGTGTTCTTCCAATGCTTGATGAGGTATGTTTATTCTTCATTCTTTATTTTTTATTTTTTTTTGTTCGATGTTCTTAAGCATTCTTGGAGATGGGTTTATACTAAACCCAGGAATTTATTATCGTAGCACCTGAAGGAATGGGTTCTGTTCCTTAGGACCATGCACTTGGTCACATAATTTTCTAATTTAAGTTTCTTTTTATTTATTTCCTTTTCTACACTAGCTGTAACACCGGTGTCTTATTAGTTGTGGCATATCTTGTTGTTCTTAGTATCTTACGGAAGCATCTCGACACCAACATCATATTTTAATCTCATGCTTACCTATGAATAAGCAGTATTTATTAGTTTATATCTGTCTAATATACTATTTAGTGATTGGTTTTTCAAGTATCTCACTGCTTTTACCATTCAGGCGTATTTGTTCGAGGAGTACTAGCGTAAAACTTCAGGTGAGCCAATGAATTTCCAATGTGATGCTTCAAAGTGTAGGAGTTTTAACTTTTAACGTATAAATAGTGGCCTAATATATGAGCTTGGCATCATAAATCTTCCATCGTTTGGTGTTAATATTGAACCATTATGTCTAATTTGTGGTATTTTTTTTTTTTTTTTGCAGGATACTATTATAAATAATAGGTTTGTTATTTTACTTTTATTGGTGTATGATTGAGTTTAAAAATGATCTGAGGATTGTAGCGCTTGTATCACGTGCTTCCATTTCATTTTGATGATTTATGAATGATTAGGCTACAATAATAAGAACTGGTACAAAAGAGATGGTGTTTTTCAGATTTTTTTTTGAAGAACAATTTCCTGTAAAAAAAAGTTTGTGTAGTTTATGTGATAATTACAACACCTACAAGAAAGCATACAATGTGTTCTGGTTAGATATGACAATAAGAGGATGAAACATGCAAATTGTAGAAGGCCTTCAATTTAGTATTTACACAGTCTCATTCGTGCCAAGCACGTCGTTTTAACTGGTGGAAAGAAAAGGAAGGGAAGAATAAAAAAACTGAAATGGAAAAAGGAGGAAGAATTAAAAAAAAATGACAATGCAATGGAATAGAATAGAAATATAGAGAAAGAGATATGGAACGGAAAAAAAAAAAGAAAAAATGGGTAACTTTAGTGATCATGTTTTCTGGAACAAATGGGTAAAGTTCAAGTTTATTTACGGATCCAATAATTGTATTATATTTCTTCTGCTAGTGATGCGCACTAAGGTAATTGATTCCATGCTACTTTGGAAGGATATGGTCCTTCCCCCCCGCAAAAGTCCATCTCAATTTTATTGAATTTTCTTTTCTATTCAGCTTCTAGTTGTATACTTGAGACTTATATTGTAGTAAGAACTTTTAGGATTTTGGAAAGACACAAATGTTAGTCAATGTTGGCGTCACTAAATAAGCTTTTTAATGTTGCTGAGATCTAGTTGCAAGGCTTCCAATTGCATTTCTTTTTTGGTTTCTTTGAGCATACAAGATATCATAAGCAAATGCTCTTTTATTTTAGTTATCATATGCCTTTATTAATCAGGTTTTGATCTACGTGCTTTGTAGTAATTATTAATGTATCTTCTCTTTTTAAAGGTCAGGCAGGTAGGCAGATAAAGAATGGTGCTTTGATGGTGTGCATAATCGATAAAAAAAATGTGATCTTGCACCTGCAATTAGTTTTTATTTTATTTTATTTACTTTTGCAGCCTTTATTTTTATCTGTTCTAGAGGAATTACTAGTCTTTTCTCAAGAAGTCGGCAAACCATGGGAACCAACAGAACATCTAAAGGATTTGTGTCTTTGTGTGTGAACGTTCTCTAGATGGTCGCTACTAATGTGATTTGCTTCTTACAAGGCATGTAGATCGTCACAATCTTGCATGATTGAGTACATAATCTAAAGGGTGTGTGTGTGTGAACTTTCTCTTGGTGGAGGCTACTAATGTGATTTGCTTCTTACGAATAAGGTATGTGGATCATCACAGAATCTTGCACTATGGAGATGATGGAGTGCACAACAATGGGATTAGCTGCATACCTATTTATGAATTCCGTTGAAGAATGGAGACAACTTGAGTCTTTTGTAACTTCTTGAAAATTTTCAGTCACATGTTTTCTTGCTTGATTTTTCTTGAATTATGACACGGCAGTAAAATTTCAGGGCAGGGTGCTATCATAGTATATTAGTATATTATTTTTCCTTTTTCCTATTATTCTTCATACATAATAGAAGAATAGGAAAAAGGAAAAATAATAGGAAAAATAATATATTGAATAATAACAGTTAAGTTTATTAGAGAAAAGGGTTTTCCTTTTTCCTATTATTCTTCGTATCCTATTGAGTGGAAGATGTTCTTCATACATACTTTTCATAGTCCCTAGATCAGTTTGTAAATTTTGTTTTTTATTGCTCTGTTTTGGTTCTAATATTTTCTCTTATTTTTTCTTATTTCTAGATTCTCAAATATTAGTTGTGCAAAGGAGTCGAGGTTACCTTCTCCAAACTGTGATGCCGTTTTTTTTTCCCCCTTCTTGGTAGTTGCTGCAAGAATTTGTGCTTTTCTTGATTTCTTTATTCATATATGCACCATATATTATCCTCTCTGCCCTAATAATATTATATTGTACTTGGTTTTTTAACCATTGCATTTGTATAAGATTTCGTTCGTTCGGAAGAATGTGGATTACGGAATTTTAAGCATAATTTATTGGAATGATCCCACCAAAATCATAATTGTATTTTGAAGTCAGGTTCGTCTTGCATTCTCTACTTCTTCCCCCTTGCCCTCTGGTTCTAAAACTTGCTTTGGATGAATGATGGTGGAGGTATTGTCTCCGCGGCTGCAAATCCTGTGAGAAGAGGGAGATCTCAGAGGAAATGGTAAAAGCTTTATGAGCAAATCCCAATATTTCCTCTCCATTTCTATGATCCTGATTGCCGCTCGCAAGGCCTGTGCCAAAAAGCTTCAATGCCGCTGTCGTCATCAGGGCTGGGGAATTGGAGGTTTCAAAGATGATGATGAGGAAGAAGACACAACCCATGTTCCTTAATCCAATTCTTATTTAAAGAGAGCACCATTTCATAAGCACTGCCCTTTTTTTTCTTTTCCTTTTCTCTCTGTTTTCTGGATTTCGAAACTTCATTGTGCAGTTTTTACCATCTTTACACTAATCATATTTCTCTTTAGATCTACGAGCTATTTGCTTGCGTGGAAAGGGAGACCTTGATTCAAAACAAGTTTTAGGTGGTTTTTCATTCATATCTATTGTTTCTTTCTTAATGCTTATGATTAGAGATAAAATGAGGAAAATTCGAAGAACAAATTAGGTTTGCTGAAGTTTGATTTGAATGCTTGTTGCGCAGGTTGTTATTTTCTATGTGAAACATTGATATCATTCTTTGTCAAAGTGAAAAGGAGTATGTTGGGAGGACTCTAAGAGAAGGAATCTTCACCAGGTGAGAAATTCTATTTTGAAGCATGGCTTTCTTGACAAACAATATCTTTTATTTTCTTGGATTGCATAAGAAAGTCTGGTTCTTTTTGTTTGATTTTTGATATATTAATGTTGATGAGCATGTTTTGGTTTGCAAAATAATACGTGTTTGAGCTTTCTTTCAGTGGAATATATAATTATGAATTCCCAAGAGATTTAAATTTTTCATGGTCTCTGATGGTTCAATAGATAAATGAAACGCTGCTCAAAATGGATATGTATGCCCAGTTGGTGTACTTGATCAAAGATTCTGAACAATTAATCTTTAAGATTACAGTTTTTTTTGGTCCAGTTATATGTGTCTCATATATGTATGTATATATGTATATATATAGTGTGTGTGTGCGTGTGTGTATATGTATATATATAGTGTGTGTGTGTGTGTGTCATGTATGACTGGATCTTTTGCTTGTTCCCCAGAATTGAACCACTAAATTGTTGTAGCATGCCAATTTGAGAAAGTGTATAGTTACCAATCTACAACCGTTCTATCTTTCTCTGCTTTGGTGCTCTGCCTCGGGTTCTATGAGAACAAGAGTCTGAAATATATTTGTACTTTTCATCTTCCATTTCTGTTCGCTTTCGGAATGTCCGAATGAGTTAAGCGGCAAATATGAGATTTGCCAGATTCTATAGCTCTGGAAATTCCCTCAATCTGAATTTTGTTCCAAGAAAACATTTTGTTATTGTTATTTAATTTCTTTGGCTTTTCAACTGGATTGGAAAAGCGTACAGCCAGTCATATATGAATTATGATGGCTTACTAGATGGTACTTATCCGTTCATTCTTGTGCTTTTGCTTGGCAGGTTAGTTGGGCTCTAATACTAGTGTGACAACTCCAAATCTAGTATAGTTGAGCTTTGTATAATTGGAATTTGGTTTGCTTCTCTTTTTTTCTTCTCCCCTGTTTGTTTTCAGTAATGTATGCCTTTATCCTTTCTAATAAAATTTATTTTTCTTGTTCAAATACAAAATCATGCCTTTCTTTTTTTTTTTTTTTGGAGGTTAAGGAGAAAATACCTGCTTTCCTTGCTCGCCATACGATTGCTTGACTTAGTATTGTCCTTGATCCATGTGCGGCACTATTAGTTGTAATAGTCACTGTTCTCTTGTGCATTGAGATCATGGAGGTACTTTTTTTCTTCAACGTAGGTATTTCTAGCCTAGAAGTCTTGAAAGAGTCTCTTGTGATGGTTTAAACTGTATTTATACTTGTGGCCGGTTCATATGTTTCCTTTGTATATCTCTTATTTTTTTTAAAACTCTTCAAGATGATTCTTTGTTAATCTCGTCGGCGAAGAACCCAACGTTTGAAAATTACAATGTGAGTTAGTTACTTGTCTTTCCGAGATCTGTTTTTTCTTTCCAACTTTTGTTTTGGTTTGTGATTCATAGTATTTTTGCTATAATTGCATACTTCTGTTAGTTTAAACACTAGTCATTGTTTTTTAATTTTGTACTTGATCTAAATCCAAATTATTGATTTTTATGAAATCTATTATATGTAACTTTGATTGCTTGCTATTTCTTCCATGTCTGTTTTAATTCATTCTGATCAATGTGAAATCACTTTTACTCTTTCTGATTGCTATCTAGCTATGTGACTTCTCATAGTTTTAATTCTTTTCTAATTGATCATTCCAGCCCTTTCATATTTAGTTATTCATATCTTCATAAGCAATGTTGTTATTAAATTGATATTATATCTACTTTAATATGTTTTTCTTATTCCTATTCAATGCTTGTGCTCATAGTTTCTTTTTTCTTTCTTTTATGTAAATATATTAAATTCAACCACACCATTCTTATTTTTCCAGTTATTACTTCATACACCTTTATATTAATCTTTACGTTTCTTATGTAGTTTTGTTTTATTCATAATTCTAAATTCACAACATATTTTGTCCTTTCTTTGGTTCTTTTTTTCCCCCCTCAATAATAGTCTCATTGGATACGAGTTTAAGCAGTTCCATTTCAATAGTCTTCTCTATGTAGAAGACTCAATAGCGCCCCATTACGCGGGTAGGGGGTTTTTTAACAGTGTTTTTTTGTCATTTTTGTTGTCATTTTCTGCAGGCAAGCCCGGGAAAATGTAAGGATTGTGTCTGTAAAATTTTATAATTGTTTGACGTCGTTTTTATTTTATTTTATTTTTCAAATATGTAAAATAAGGAAAATAATAAAAAATAGAGTATTCATAAAAAAATGGTGCTGCTTGTTGCATTAATTCATAAAAATCGTATATTAATTTTAGAATGCAAAACAAAAATAAAAATGTAAATTTTTGACTCATCTCGGCCCCTAGGCGGCCCATTATGCAGGTCGGGGGTTTTTTGATAGCGTTTCTCTTTTTTTATCATTTTTGGTTGCCATTTTTTGCAAACAGGTCCAGAAAAATGTAAAGATCGTGTTTGCATAATTTCATAATTGTTTGACGTCGTTTTTATTTTATTTTACTTTTTAAAAATGAAAAATAAGGAAAATCACGAAAAATAGAATATTCATAAAAAAATAGTGTTGATTGTTGCATTAATTCTTAAAAATCGTATATTAATTTTAGAATCCAAAACAAAAATAAAAACGTAAATTTTTTACCCATCTCGGCCCCTGGGCACCCCACTACGCGGGTTGCGGGTTGTTTGACAGTGTTTTACTCTTTTTTGTCATTTTTTATTGCCATTTTTTGCAGGCATGCCTAGAAAAATGTAAGCATTGTGTATGTAAAATTTCATAATTGTTTGACGTCGTATTTATTTTATTTTACTTTTTAAATACGAAAAATGAGGAAAATTGTAAAAAATAGAATATTCATAAAAAAATAGTGCCGCTTGTTGCATTAATTCTTAAAAATCGTATGTTAATTTTAGAACGCAAAACATAAACAAAAATAAAAAGCAAGACATAAACAAAAATAAAAATTTTTGACCCATCCCGGCTCCTAGGAGCCTCACTACGCGGGCGGGGGGCTTTTTGACATCGTTTTACTTTTTATTGTCATTTTTTGGTGTTATTTTTTGCAGGCATGTCCAGAAAAAAGTAAGAATCGTGTCTGTAAAATTTCAGAATATTTTGACACCTTTTTTATTTTATTTTATTATTCAAAGACAAAAAATAAAAAAAAATCATAAAAAATAAAATACTCATAAAAAAATAATGCCGCTTATTGCATTAATTCTTAAAAATCGTATATTAATTTTAGAATGCAAAACTTAAATAAAAATGTAAATTTTTGACCCATCCCGGCCCCTGGGCGGCCCACTACGCGGGTTGGAGGTTTTTTGACAACGTTTTACTTTTTCTTTATTTTTTGAGCCTATTTTTTTCCGGCGTCCTTAGCAAAATGTTAAGATCTTTTTTGCAAAATTTCATAATTGTTTGACTTCGTTTTTATTTTATTTTATTTTTGAAAGACAAAAAATAAAGAAAATCATAAAAAGTAGAATATTCGTCAAAAAATTGTGCCGCTTGTTGCATTAATTCGTAAAAATCGTATACTAATTTTAGAATGCAAAACAAAAATGTAAATGTAAATTTTTGACCTATCCCGGCCCCTAGGCGCCCCACTATGCGGGCCAAGGGCTTTTTGACAGTGTTTTACTTTTTTTTTATTGTTTCAGGCCTTTTTTTTCTGGCATGCCTAAAAAAATGTAAGGATCATGTTTGCAAACTTTCATTAGTTTTTGACGTTGTTTTTATTTTATTATATTTTTAAAGATGACAAATAAAGAAAATCCTACAAAATTAAATATTCATCAAAAAAATAGTGCCGATCATTACATTAATCCCTAAAAGTCATATATTAATTTTACAATGTAAAACATAAATAAAAAAGTAAATTTTTTACCCATCTCGGCCCCTATGCTAGCCCTTGGGCGCCCCATTACGTGGGCCGGGGGCTTTTTGACAGCGTTTTACTCTTTTTTGTCATTTTTTGAGGCAGTTTTTTTTCTGGTGTGCCTAGAAAAATGTAAGGAACGTGTCTACAAAATTTCATTATTTTTTGACGTCATTTTTATTTTATTATATTTTTTAAGGCAAAAAATGAAGAAACCCCTAAAAAATAGAATATTCATAAAAAAAATGGTGCCGCTAGTTGCATCAATTCCTAAAAGTCATATATTAATTTTTGAAGTGAAAGCATAAATAAAAATATAAATTTTTGACCCATCCCGACTCTTGAGCTGGCTATTGGGCGCCCCAACACGCGGACCAGGGGCTTTTTGATTTTGTTTTACTTTTTTTGTCATTTTTTGGGGCCATTTTTTTCTGCCACACCGAGAAAAATGTAAGGATCATGTCGGTAATATTTTATTATTTTTTGATGTTATTTTTATTTTATTATATTTTTTAAAGACAAAAAATAAAGTAAACCCTAAAGAATACAATATTCATGAAAAAATGTTCCCACTTGTTGTATTAATTCTTAAAAGTCATATATTATTTTTAGAATGCAAAACATAAATAAAAATGTAAATTTTTTACCCATCCCGGCCCCTGAGCTGGCGCCTGGGCGCCCCATTATGCGGGTCGGTGGCTTTTTGAAAACGTTTTACTTTTTTTCGTCATTTTTTAATGCCATTTTTTTCTTACCGGCCTAGAAAAATGAAAGGATCGTGTCTGCAAAATTTGATAAGTTTTTGACCTTGTTTTTTAGTTTATTTTATTTTTTAAAGGTGAAAAATGAAGAAAACCCTAAAAAATAGAATATTCATGAAAAAATAGTGCCGCTTGTTGCATTACTTCCTAAAGCTCATATATAAATTTTAGAATGTAAAACATAATTAAAAATGTAAATTTTTTTCCCATCCCAGCCCCTGAGCTGGCCTCTGGGCGGCCCACTACGAGGGCTGGGAGATTTTTGGCCGCGTTTTACTTTTTTTTGTCATTTTTAGGCCATTTTTTTCTAGCAAGCCTACAAAAATGTAAGGATTGTGTCTGAAAAATTTCATTAGTTTTTGACATCGTTTTTATTTTATTATATTTTTTAAAGATGAAAAATAAAGAAAATCATAAAAAATAAAATATTAATAAAAAAAATAGTGTCGCTTTTTGCATTAATTTCTAAAACTCATACATTAATTTTAGAATGCAAAACATAAAGAAAAATATAAATTTTTGGCCCATCCCGACCCATGAGCTGACCCATGGGCGCCCCAATATGCAGGCCAGGGGCTTTTTGACAACGTTTTATTTTTTTTGTCATTTTTAGGCCATTTTTTCTGCAACGCCGAGAAAAATGTAAGGATCGTGTGTGCAAAATTTTATATTTTTTTGATGTTGTTTTAATTTTATTATATTTTTTAAAGACGAAAAATAAAAAAAACACTAAAAAATAGAATGTTCATCAAAAAATGTTCCCGCTTATTGCATTAATTCTTAAAAGTCATATACTAATTTTAGAATGCAAAACATAAATAAAAATGTATATTTTTTATGCATCCCGGCCCCAGAGCTAGCCCCTGCACGCCCGATTACGCGGGTCGGGGGCTTTTTGACAACGTTTTACTTTTTTCGTCATTTCTTGTTGCCATTTTTTTCTGGCATGCCTAGAAACATGTAAGGATTGTGTCTATAAAATTTCATTAGTTTTTGACATCGTTTTTATTTTATTATATTTTTAAAGGCGAAAAATAAAGAAAACCCTAAAAAATAGAATATTTATAAAAAAATTGTGCCGCTTATTACATTAATTCCTAAAACTCATAAATTAATTTTAGAATGTAAAACATAAATAAAAATGTAAATTTTTGACCCATCCCGGCCCCTGAGCTGGCCCTTGGGCACCCCAATACGCGGGTCAGGGGTTTTTTGACAGCGTTTTTCTTATTTTTTTTTGGGTCATTTTTTTAGGGCATTTTTCTCTGGCACACCTACAAAAATGTAAGAATCGTGTCTGCAAAATGTCATTATTTTTTGAGATCATTTTTATTTTATTATATTTCTTATAGACGAAAAATAAAGAAAACCAAAAAAAATAGAATATTCATCAAAAAATGGTGCTGCTAGTTGCATTAATTCCTAAAAGTCATATATTAATTTTAGAATGCAAGACATAAATAAAAATATAAATTTTTTACCCATCCCGGCCCCCGAGCGCCCAATTACGCGAGCCGGGGGCTTTTTGACAGCGTTTTTCTTTTTTTTTTTGGTCATCTTTTGAGGCCATTTTTTTGTGGGATGCCTAGAAAAATGTAAGGATCATCTCTGTAAAATTTCATTATTTTTTAACGTCATTTTTATTTTATTATATTTTTTAATTACGAAAAATAAAGAAAATAAGAAAAAATGGAATATTCATCAAAAAATGGTGCCGCTTGTTCCGTTCATTCCTAAAAATCATATATTAATTTTAGAATACAAAATATAAATCAAAATGTAAATTTTTGACCCATTCCGACCCCTGAGCTTGCCCCTGGGCGCCCCATTACTCGGGCTGGGGGCTTTTTGACAGCGTTCTACTTTTTTTGTCATTTTTTGAGGCCATTTTTTTCTTATATGGTTAGAAAAATGTAAGGATCGTGTTTGTAAAATTTCATTATTTTTTGACATCGTTCTTATTTTATTATATTTTTTAAATACAAAAAATAAAGAAAAACATAAAAAAATAGAATATTCATCAAAAAATGGTAACACTTGTTGGATTAATTCCTAAAAATGATATATTAATTTTAGAATATAAAAGATAAATTAAAATATAAATTTTTGACGCATCCCGGACCCTGGGCTAGCCCTTGGTCGCCGCACTATGCGGGTCGGGGGCTTTTTGACAGCGTTTTACTTTTTTCATCATTTTTTGAGGTCATTTTTTTCTTTCATGCCTAGAAAAATGTAAGGATCATGTCTGCAAAATGTCATTATTTTTTGACGTCGTTATTATTTTATTATATTTTTGAAAGACGAAAAATAAAGAAAATCATAAAAAATAGAATATTCAGTAAAAAATGGTGTCACTTGTTGCATGATTAATGCCCAAAAGTGATGCTCACAAGCGGTTAATTGTTGCATAGAAGGGCAGTCGTATCCGCAGAGAGATAACAAAATAACAAGAAAGATTAGCAAAATAAGAGCGTCTGAGAAAAATAAATAACAAGTGAATTAAAGAAAAAGAAGAGTTTTTGAGATTTTGTTGCGAATAAAGTGAAAAGGAGAAAATTTGTATGAAGAAAATTTAGTAGTAAAAATGGTAAGGTGTTGAGAATCCCTAATGTTTCGTTCACCAATTCAAGTTTTGATTCACAAAATAAAGGATCGAATAAATTTAATCTCTGTGTTGACTCTGAAAATATTATCATTACAAATTATCCAAAATCGACAATATATCAATTTGACAATATTGCAGTAAAAGATAATTTGCAAAATAATTTGAATAATAAAATAATGCGTGACAGAATTATATAAGAAAAACGTGACTGAACTTATATAAAAATTGACACACAATATTTTGAAAAATAAATGAAAGATTGATGAGATTTAATTCATTCAGATATTGAACTTTACAGCACATGGAATCAAAAGTCCGAATTGGGTCACTCAACAAAAGTTCATCTCTAACCTCACCAAAAGAACTCTAGCCTAGCTTGCAAAACATTCTCACAAGTTCTAGAGAGAAAATATGAGAGTGACAGCAAGACAAAAGAAAATTGAATATTAAAAGCTTACAAAAACCTTAGGCTAACCTCCTTATTTATAGTGTTTAGAGGTTGCCTGTCAAATAAGGAAACAAACAATAAAAATAGAAAATTACAAAGGAAAAGGAAACAAAATAAAATTACACATAAATTAGGAGAAATCATGTATATGATTTGGGGAAGAAATCTGGTAATTTGCTCTGATTTTTTAAGGAGAAATTCTGATCCAGCCCCCCCCTCAGAGACGTGTCAAAGCAGGGTTGGACTAAATTTCCACGCTAGTTGCATTAATTTCTAAACATCATGTACTAATTTTAGAATACAAAACATAAATAAAAATGTAAATTTTTTACCCATATGGGCCCCTGGGCGCCCCACTAGGTGGCCGGGCGCTTTTTGACAACGTTTTACTTTTTTTGCCATTTTTTGGCGCCATTTTTTACACATGCCCAGAAAAATGTAAGGATCGTGTCTGTAAAATTTCAAAACTTTTTGACATCATTTTTATTTTATTTTATTTTTCAAATACAAAAAATAAAGGGAATCTTAAAAAATAGAATATTTATAATTGTTTGACGTCATTTTTATTTTATTTTTTTTTCAAATACGAAAAATGCGGAAAATCGTCAAAAATAGAATATTCATTGAAAAGGGGTGCCACTTGTTGCATTAATTCCTAAAAATCATATGTTAATTTTAGAATGAAAAATATAAATACAAATGTAAATTGTTGACCCATCTCGGCCCTGGGTGCCCCACTACGCGGGCCGGGGGCTTTTAGACAGCGTTTTACTTGTTATTTTGTCATTTCTTAGTGCTATTTGTTGTAGGCATGCCCAGAAAAATGTAAGGATTGTGTCTGCAAAATTTTAGAACATTTTGACAACTTTTTTATTTTAGAAAATCGTCAAAAATAGAATATTCATTGAAAAGGGGTGCCACTTGTTGCATTAATTCCTAAAAATCATATGTTAATTTTAGAATGAAAAATATAAATAAAAATGTAAATTGTTGACCCATCTCGGCCCTGGGTGCCCCACTACGCGGGCCGGGGGCTTTTAGACAGCGTTTTACTTGTTATTTTGTCATTTCTTAGTGTTATTTATTGTAGGCATGCCCAGAAAAATGTAAGGATCATGTCTGCAAAATTTTAGAACATTTTGACAACTTTTTTATTTTATTTTATTATTCAAAGAAGAAAAATAAAGAAAATCATAAAAAATAGAATACTCATCAAAAAATGGTGCCGCTTGTTGCACTAATTCCTAAAAATCATATATTAATTTTAGAATGCAAAACATAAATAAAAATGTAATTTTTTTACCCATCCCGGCCCCTGGGCGCCCCATTACGCGGGCCGGGGACTTTTTGATAGCGTTTAACTTTTTTTTCAATTTTTGTGGCCATTTTTTGTAGGCACGCCCAAAAAAGGCAAGAATCATTTTTGCAAAATTTCATAGTTGTTTGACTTCGTTTTTATTTTATTTTATTTTTGATATACAAAAAATAAGAAAAATCATAAAAATAGAATATTTATCAAAAAATGGTGTCGCTTGTTCCATTAATTGCTAAAAATTGTATATTTATTTTAGAATACAAAAAATAATTAAAAATATAAATTTTTTGCCCATCCCGGCCCCGGGCGACCCATTACGTGAGCCTGGGGCTTTTTTTATAGCGTTTTATTTTTTTTTTGGTCTTTTTTGGGGCCATTCTTTGCAGGTATTGCCAGAAAAATGTAAGGATCATGTCTGTAAAATTTCAGAACTTTTTGACATCATTTTTATTTTATTTTGTTTTTCAAAGGTGAAAAATATATAAAATCATAAAAAATAGAATATTAATCAAAAAATGGTGCCGCTTGTTGCATTAAATCCTAAAAATTGTATACTAATTTTAGAGTTCAAAACATAATTAATAATATATAATGTTGACCCATCACGGCCCTTGGGCGATCCATTACGCGGGCTGGGGGCTTTTTGACAGTGTTTTATTTTTGTTGTCAGTTTTTGGGGCCCTTTTTTGTAACCATGCCCAGAAAAATGTAAGAATTGTGTCTGCAAAATTTCAGAACTTTTTGACATCATTTTTATTTTATTTTATTTTTCAAAGACGAAAAACAAAGAAAATCATAAAAAAATAGAATATTCATCAAGAAATGGTGCTGCTTGTTGCATTAATTCCTAAAAATCATGTACTAATTTTAGAATACAAAACATAAATAAAAATGTAAATTTTTGACCTAGCCTGGGTCCTCGGCGCCCCACTAGGTGGGCCGGGGACTTTTTACCAGCGTTTTACTTTTTTTGCCATATTTTGGGGCCATTTAATGCAGGCATGCCGAGAAAAATGTAATGAACGTGTCTGTAAAATTTGAAAAGTTTTTGACATCATTTTTATTTATTTTATTTTTCAAATACAAAAGATGAAGGGAATCTCAAAAAATAGAATATTTATAATTGTTTGATGTCGTTTTTATCTTATTTTATTTTTCAAAGATGAAAAATAAAAAAATCATAAAAAATAGAATACTCATCAAAAAATGGTGCCGCTTGTTGCATTAATTCCTAAAAATTGTATATTAATTTTAGGGGTCACTTTTTGCAAGCATGCCCAGAGAAATGAAGGATCGTGTCTGTAAAATTTTAGAACTTTTTGACACCATTTTTATTTTATTTTTCAAATACGATAAGTAAAGAGAATCATAAAAAATGGAGTATTCATCAAAAAATAGTGCCGCTTATTGCATTAATTCCTAAAAATCGTATTTTAGTTTGAGAATTCTGAACATAAATAAAAATGTAAATTTTTAACCTATCCCGGCCCCTGGGCGACCTACTACGCAGGCCGGGGGCTTTTTGACATTGTTTTACTATTTTTTGCCATTTTTTGGGTCATTTTTTACAGGCATTGCAAGAAAAATGTAAGGATCATGTCTTCAAAATTTCAGAACTTTTTGACATCATTTTTATTTTATTTTATTTTTCAAATACAAAAAATAAAGATAATCATAAAAAATAGAACATTCATCATGATATGGTGCCGCTTGTTACATTAATTCTTAAAAATCATTTATTAATTTTTTCCTCATCTCGGCCCCATGGCGGTCTACGCGACCGGGGACTTTTTGACAGCGTTTTTTTTTGTCATTCTTTGGGGCCATTCTTTGCAGGCATGCCCAAAAAAATGCAGGGATCATGTTTGCAAAATTTCAGAAGTTTTTGACATCATTTTTATTTTATTTTATTATTCGAAGGTGAAAAATAAAGAGAATCATAAAAAATAGAATATTCATAAAAAAATGGTGCCGCTTGTGGCAGTAATTCCTAAAAGTCGTATAGTAATTTTAGCATGCAAAACATAAATTAAAATGTAAATTTTTGACCGATCCCAGCCCCTGGGTGCCTCACTACGCGAGCCGGGGACTTTTTTACAGTGTTTTACTTTTTTTTTCTTTTTTGGGCCAGTTTTTTCCAGGGATGCCCAGAAAAATGTAAGGATCGTTTCTGCAAAATTTTAGAACTTTTTGACGTCATTTTTATTTTATTTTATTCTTCAAAGATGAAAATAAAGAAAATCCTAAAAAATAGCATATTAATCAAAAAATTGTGCCGCTTGTTGCATTAATTTCTAAAAATTGTATATTAATTTAGGAGTTCAAAACATAAATAAAAATATAATTTTTTGGCCCATCCTGGCCCTTGGGCGACCCACTACGCTGGCCGGAGGCTTTTCTACAATATTTTACCTTTTTTTGTCATTTTTAGGGTCACTTTTTGCAGGCATGCCCTGGAAAATATAAGTATTGTGTCTGTAAAATTTTAGAACTTTTTGCTATCATTTTTAATTTATTTTATTTTTCAAATACGAAAAATAAAGAGTCTCAAAAAGTAGAATATTTATAATTGTTTGACGTCGTTTTTATCTTATTTTATTTTTCAAAGATGAAAAATAAAAAAATCATAAAAAATATCATACTCATCAAAAAATGGTGCCGCTTGTTGCATTAATTCCTAAAAATTGTATATTAATTTTAGGGGTCACTTTTTGCAAGCATGCCCAGAGAAATGAAGGATCGTGTCTGTAAAATTTTAGAACTTTTTGACACCATTTTTATTTTATTTTTCAAATACGATAAGTAAAGAGAATCATAAAAAATGGAGTATTCACAAAAAATAGTGCCGCTTATTGCATTAATTCCTAAAAATCGTATTTTAGTTTTAGAATTCTGAACATAAATAAAAATGTAAATTTTTAACCTATCCCGGCCCCTGGGCGACCTACTACGCAGGCCGGGGGCTTTTTGACATTGTTTTACTATTTTTTGCCATTTTTTGGGCCATTTTTTACAGGCATTGCAAGAAAAATGTAAGGATCATGTCTTCAAAATTTCAGAACTTTTTGACATCATTTTTATTTTATTTTATTTTTCAAATACAAAAAATAAAGATAATCATAAAAAATAGAACATTCATCATGATATGGTGCCACTTGTTACATTAATTCTTAAAAATCATATATTAATTTTTTCCTCATCTCGGCCCCATGGCGGTCTACGCGACCGGAGACTTTTTGACAGCGTTTTTTTTTGTCATTCTTTGGGGCCATTCTTTGCAGGCATGCCCAAAAAAATGCAGGGATCATGTTTGCAAAATTTCAGAAGTTTTTGACATCATTTTTATTTTATTTTATTATTCGAAGGTGAAAAATGAAGAGAATCATAAAAAATAGAATATTCATAAAAAAATGGTGCCGCTTGTGGCAGTAATTCCTAAAAGTCATATAGTAATTTTAGCATGCAAAACATAAATTAAAATGTAAGTTTTTGACCGATCCCAGCCCCTGGGTGCCTCACTACGCGAGCCGGGGACTTTTTTACAGTGTTTTACTTTTTTTTTTCTTTTTTGGGCCAATTTTTTCCAGGGATGCCCAGAAAAATGTAAGGATCGTTTCTGCAAAATTTTAGAACTTTTTGACGTCATTTTTATTTTATTTTATTCTTCAAAGATGAAAATAAAGAAAATCCTAAAAAATAGCATATTAATCAAAAAATTGTGCCGCTTGTTGCATTAATTTCTAAAAATTGTATATTAATTTAGGAGTTCAAAACAAAAATAAAAATATAATTTTTTGGCCCATCCCGGCCCCTGGGCGACCCACTACGCTGGCCGGAGGCTTTTCTACAATATTTTACTTTTTTTTGTCATTTTTAGGGTCACTTTTTGCAGGCATGCCCTGGAAAATATAAGTATTGTGTCTGTAAAATTTTAGAACTTTTTGCTATCATTTTTAATTTATTTTATTTTTCAAATACGAAAAATAAAGAGAATAAAAAAATAGAATATTCATCAAAAAAGGTGTCGCTTGCTGCATTAATTACTAAAAACCATATATTTATTTTAGAGTTGAAAACATAAATAAAAATGTAAATTTTTTACCCATCCCGGTCCCTGGGGTAGCCCACTGCGCGGGTCGGGGCCTTTTTGACAGCGTTTTACTTTCTTTGTCATTTTTTGGGGCCATTTTTTGTATGCATGCCTAGAAAAATGTAAGGATCATATTTGTAAAATTTCAGAACTTTTCGACATCATTTTTATTTTATTTTATGTTTAAAAAAAATAAAGAAAATCATAAAAAATATAATATTCATCAAAATATGGTGCCGCTTGTTGCATTAATTCCTAAAAATTGTATGTTAATTTTAGAATTCCAAACATAAATAAAAATGTAAAGTTTTGACGCATCCTTGTCCCTGGGTGCCCCATTACGCAGGTCGGGGGGTTTTTTACAGCGTTTTACTTTTTTTGTCATTTTTGGGGGTAATTTTTTGCAAGCATGCCCAGAAAAATGAAGGATCGTGTCTGTAAAATTTCAGAACTTTTTGACACCATTTTTATTTTATTTTATTTTTCAAATACGAAAAATAAAGAGAATCATAAAAAATTAGAATATTCGTCAAAAAATAGTGCTGCTTACTGCATTAATTCCTAAAAATCGTATATTAATTTTATAATTCTAAACAGAAATAAAAATGTAAATTTTTGACCCATCCCGGCCTCTGGGCGACCTACTACGCGGGCCGGGGGATTTTTGACATTGTTTTACTATTTTTTATCATTTTTGGGGCCATTTTTTGCAGGCATTGTGAGAAAAATGTAGGGATCGTGTTTGCAAAATTTCAGAGCATCTTGACATCATTTTTATTTTATTTTATTTTTAAAATATGAAAAATAAAGAAGATCATAAAAAATAGTATATTCATCAAAATTTGGTGCCGCTTGTTACATTAATTCCTAAAATCGTATATAAATTTTAGAATGCAAAACATAAATAAAAATATAAATTTTTTACGCATCCCGGCCCCTGGGCGACCGGGGACTTTTTGACACCCTTTTTTTATCATTTTTTTGGGCCTCTTATTGCAGGCATGAACAGAAAAAATGTAAGGATCGAGTTTGTAAAATTTCAGAACTTTTTGACATCATTTTCATTTTATTTTATTTTCAAAGGTGAAAAATAAAGAGAATCATAAAAAGTAAAATGTTCATAAAAAAAATAGTGCTGCTTGTGGCATTAATTCCTAAAAGTCATTTACTAATTTCAGCATGCAAAACATAAATAAAAATGTAAATTTTTTACCCACCCCAGCCCTTGTGCACCCCACTACGCCGGCCGGGGACTTTTTGACCGCGTTTTACTTTTCTTGTCTTTTTTCGGTTCGTTTTGTGCAGACATGCCTAGAAAAATATAACTATCATGTATGTAAAATTTCAGAACTTTTTGACATCATTCTTATTTTATTTTATTCTATAAAGATGAAAAATAAAGAGAATAAAAAAATAGAATATTCATCAAAAAAGGTGTCGCTCGTTGCATTAATTCCTAAAAATCGTATATTAATTTTAGAATTCAAAACATAAATAAAAATGTAACTTTTTGACCTATCCCGGCCCCTGTGCGACCTACTACGCGGGGCAGGGGCTTTTCGAAAGCATTTTACCTTTTTTTTGTCATTTTTTGGGGCCATTCTGTGCAGGCATGCCCAGAAAAATGTAAGGATCGTGTCGGTAAAATTTCAGAACTCTTTGACCCCATTTTTGTTTTATTTTATTTTTCAAATACAAAAAATAGAGAGAATCATAAAACAAAGAATATTCATCAAAAAATAGTGCCGCTTATTGTATTAATTCCTAAAAATCATATATTAATTTTAGAATTCTAAACATAAATAAAAACGTAAATTTTTTACCCACCCCGGCCCCTGAGCGACCTAGTACGCTGGCCGGGGGCCTTTTGACATTGTTTTACTGTTTGTTGTCATTTTTGGGGCCTTTTTTTGCAGGCATTGCCAGAAAAATGTAAGGATCGTGTCTGCAAAATTTCAAAACTTTTTGACATCATTTTTATTTTATTTTATTTTTCAAATACAAAAAATAAAGAAAATCATAAAAAAAAGAATATTCATCAAAATATGGTGCCGCTTGTTACATTAATTCTTAAAAATCGTTTATTAATTTTAGAATGTAAAGCAGAAATAAAAATGTAAATTTTTTACCCATCCCGGTCCCTGGGCGTCCCACTACGCGAGGCGGGGGCTTTTGACAGCGTTTTACTTTTTTTTGGTCATTTTTTGGGGCCATTCTTTGCA
>NW_010360322.1:41416-47592 GCF_000414095.1 Morus notabilis
AGGAATGCGCAAAAATATAAGGATCTTGTATGTAAAATTTCATAACTTTTTGGCATCATTTTTATTTTATTTTATTTTTCAAAAATGAAAAATGAAGAAAATTATAAAAAATAGAATATTCATCAAAAAATGGTGCCAGTTGTGGCATTAATTCGTAAAAATGATATACTAATTTTAGCATAAAAAACATAAATAAAAATGTAAATTTTTTACCAATTCCAGCCCCTGGGTGCCGCACTACGCGGGCCGTGGTTTTTTGACAGCGTTTTACCTTTTTTGTCTTTTTTGGGCCCATTTTTCCAGGCATGCTAAGAGAAATGTAAGGATCGTGTCTGCAAAATTTCAGAACTTTTTGACATCTTTTTTATTTTATTTTATTTTTCAAAGATGAAAAATGAAGAAAATCATAAAAAAAATAATATTCATCAAAAAATGGTGTCGCTTGCGGCATTAATTCCTAAAAATGATGTACTAATTTTAGCATACAAAATATAAATAAAAATGTAAATTTTTGACCTATTCCAGCCCCTGGGTGTCCCACTACGCGGGCCGGGGGTTTGTTGTTTTACCTTTTTTGTTGTTGTCTTTTTTAGGCCCATTTTTTCTAGGCATGCCTAGAGAAATGTAAGGACCATGTCTGCAAAATTTCAGAAATTTTTGACTTCATTTTTATTTTATTTTATTTTTCAAAGATGAAAAATTTAGAAAATCATAAAAAATAGAATATTCATCAAAAAATGGTGCCGCTTGTTGCATTAATTCTTAAAAATTGTATATTAATTTTAGAGTTCAAAACATAAATGAAAATGTAAATTTTTGACCCATCCCGGCCCCTGGGTGATCCACTACGCGGGCCGGGGACTTTTTGACAGCGTTTTACTTTTTTTTGTCATTTTTTGGGGCCATTTTTTTCAGGCATGCCCAGGAAAATGTAAGGATCGTGTATGCAAAATTCAAAACTTTTTGACATTATTTTTATTTTATTTTATATCAGGTTCTGAAATTAATTTTCAGAATATATTCCTCCCTTACTTTAAGCTGATGGTATGCAGATCTTATATCAATCTTAGAGTAATACCGTGATCCATCCAATTGATTGAACAACTAATCAATTTTTGGTAATGGATATTTATTCTTCACGGTCACCTTGTTCAACAGTCGATAGTCGATACACAAACGGAGAGATCCATCGTGCTTCTTCGCAAATAAAGCATGTGTGCCCCACGGGAAGGTACTAGTTCTTATATATCTTTTTTCTGCTAACTCGTTGAGTTGCTTCTTTAAGTCTTTCATCTCGGCAGACACCATTCGGTAAGGAGCAATTCTATTTCTTAGAGCCATTACCGGAAGTAAATTGATGCAAAATTCTATTTCTCGATCTGGCGGTAGACTGGGTAATTCTTCAGGATATACATCCACGTACTTATCCACTACGGGGATTTTGATATTTTCTCGTGTTACATTGGATTCACTGATAAGTTGATTTTTCATCAATTTAATCCCGTCATATATTATAGTTTTTGAGCATATTTCAGTTAATTTGTCACTAGTTTTGCGTTTATGCTAATTTATTTTGTAGGATTTGCAAAGTGGAGAAAATCAAGTGAAAAAGGTAAAAAAGTCCATGAAAATCTCCATTTTGTGTGGGCTGCAGCGCATGAGAAGCAAGCTACAACCTGAGACTTCCAGAGAGCATTCCAGAGAGCACTCGAGCTTCAGGCTGCAGCGCCCCAAAGGGCACTACAACGCGCCTGCCAGCCAGCCTCGCGCGCTTAGGCGCAGTTCAAGGTGCGCTTAGGCGCGTATCCCAGAATCATTGAGGTGCGCGCTACAGCGTACGTCCGTGGGCTTAGGCGCGCGTCTTGGAACCCTAATGATGCGCGCTGCAGTGCGCCTATCTCGAATTGGAGATTTGTGCACATTCGAGAGGTGATATAAAAGGAAAATAAAGTTGCTGGAAGGGAGGACGGACACGGAGAGTGGAGAATTGAACCAGAGATACGGCTAGAGCCCTAAGTCTGAAGAAAAGCAGCTGTAATCAAGGATTTCTGAGATTTTCAGGGGGATTCAAGGCAGTTTGAAGGCTTTGGAGGAGATTATCCAACAGGAGTTCTTCATTACTTTCTCCCTTTGTATTTCTTGAATTGTTTGTTTAATTTTCTGCTTAAACTATGGATCTTTGGTATTTTGTAATTGTGGATTTAATTTCGAATATGGATAGCTAATTTCCTCACGCTAGGGGGTTTGATCTAATTTAATGAAAGCTATATTTTGAAGGTCTGTTTGCTTGTTGAATGTTTTATATTCCAATCTTTTGTGTTTCTTGTGCTTAATTTCTAATTTAATTACCCATTTGATTAGAGACCCTAGATGTATGAAATTAGGCTCGGGAGAGTTAATTTTATACTTGAGAATTAAGAGATGCAACCTAAGGAGATATTGAGTCGAGAGGCTAGTATAACCTTAGGAGATCGAATATGGACTTAACTTAAAGAATGCATAATTGGTAAAATTAATAGGGATATTAGTTTAATCGATTTAGCATATTATTTCACTTAGCGCTCGAGAGAGGGAGTGAGATTATCTTAGTACCCATGATCTAGGATTGAATATAATACATCGACAAGTGACGGATTTAGATAAATATAACATAATTAGGTGAAGTCGAATCCCCCCTAGCCCATTTTAAATATAGAGATCCCTTCGATCCAAATCACCTTCGCATCCGTTGTTTGCATTTTTTTAGTCTAGTTTAGTTGTTTAATTTAGTTTCAATCCCTTAATTTCATATTGTCTAGATAAAATCGGTTTAGATAAAGAGTGATACTTAGTTCTTCCTAATTAACAATCCCAGTGGACAATACTCGATTCTCGGATCATTATTACTTTGCGATTCGTACACTTGCGAGCACACACGTTATTTTAAGCAAAAGTATTTTCGCGTATCAGTGGGGTCTGGTAGGGGTGGTTCGGTGCAGAGAACCTCTGCATATGGCTCAATTTTTCCTCCTTTCTGCCGTAGCAACCTTTGTACAGAACCACATTGGATCAAAGTTCACAACTTAACCAAAAACAAACAGAAAATAATCATCAAAACATATTATCCAAAAGAAATGTAAAGAGTGAAAGTGTTGGGTTGCCTCCCTTAAGCGCTTGTTTTAACGTCAACAGGCCGACGCCTGTATACTTCATAGATCTTGCAAGGAGATTGAAGCCTTCTCCCTATTCATCTCACCTCCCAGATAACGCTTCACCCGCTAGCCATTCACCTTAAACCTCATTCCTGAGTTTTCTTCAATAAGCTCCACCGCACCATGTGGGAAAACTGTGAAAACTTTGAACGCCCCCGACCAATGTGATTTCAACTTCCCCGGAAATAACTCAGCCTGGAATTGAACAGAAGCACACTTTGCCCCGCTTCAAACTTCCGTGAGAGTATCTTGCTATCATACCACTTCTTGGTTTTCTCCTTGTATAACTTGGCATTCTCATAAGCAAGTAAGCGGAATTCCTCCAACTCATTGAGTTGCATGAGCCTCTTTTCTCTAGCGGCCTGCATGTCCAGATTAAGCTTCTTCACAGCCCAATATGCCTTGTGCTCAAGTTCCACTGGGAGATGGCAAGCCTTCCCAAACACAAGCTGGTACGGAAATGCTCCCAAAAGGGTTTTGAAGGCTGTTCGGTATGCCCATAAAGCATCATCAAGCCTAGCCGACCAGTCATTCCTTGAGGGATTAACAACTTTTCCAGAATTCTCTTGATCTCCCTGTTGGAAACTTCTACTTGTCCACTGGTTTGTGGATGATAAGCTGTGGTAACTTTATGCTTCACCCCATATTTCTTCAATAGTTGCTCAAATTGCTTGCTCTTAAAGTGTGTCCTCTCATCACTTATTATGGCTTTAGGGGTGCCAAAGCATGTGAAAATGCTCTTCTTAAGAAATTGCACCACAACTTTGGAGTCATTGGTGGATCGTGCAACTGCTTCCACCCTTTTGGAGACATAGTCGACTGCCACTAGAATGTACTGATTTCCAAATGAAGATAGGAAGGGTCCCATGAAGTCTATGGCCCACACATCAAACAATCCAATTCCATGATGTTATTTAGAGGCATCTCATGCCTCCTGGAGATGTTTCTTGTCCACTGATATCTGTCTCGTCACGGTAGCTTTGGGGAGAATACTATTCATTAAAGAAGTCCTCGAACTGTTCACAGGTCATAGTTCTTACATCATGTAGTCTCCTTACCTGTTTCCACTAGAGTCTTATGTTTTCTTGATGTTTGGTGTATTTTTGTGGTGAAATCTCTTGGACCCACATGAATGTGATTGGATTGAGCATAGCTTTTAGAAAAGGATGATTTCTACATAGTTTTGTGCTTAGAATCAATTGATTGTCTTATTCAAAGATTGTGATTTTCTTCATTTGAGCACTTAACCTAGTGTTATTGATTCATTGAATTTCTAGAGAAAGATTGTCTAAATGTGTTTTGTTCTTAGGTCTCACAAGCTCTAGAATTTGCTTGATGAACTCTTGAGGTGAAATCCTAGATTAACACTTTACCGAGGAAATGATTTAGGCCCTCTTTGGACCGTTTGAGCTTTTTAAGCCTACCTTGACATGTTTATCCTTAGTATACCCCGTTGAGCCTACTTATACCCTTTTCTTTGTTACCCACATCTATAGCCTAGCCTATTCAATAATTTTCAACTTTCTACCCCTCACCCATAAGCATGTTAATCATTCGAGGACACATTGAACAGTGTTAGTATATGGGAGGAAGGGTGGTGTTGTGAAAATTTTGGTGTTGTATTTGTAAAAAGAAAGGGAAAAGTATAATAAGAAAATGAATGAACATTGGGAGTGTTATGTACCCTCCTTGCTCTTTTACAATATTGAGGATAATGTTGATTTTAAGTTTGGGGGTAGGGGAAGCTTGTTCAAAAAAAAACTTTGCTCTGTTGTTTTGGAATGCTTAGAAACCAGGAGTGAGCATAAGCCCCATGTTCACTTTTACGTCAAATGGTAGACCAAGGCCAGAGCAAGCAAAAAAAAAAAACACCTTGAATTGCATCTTTTTGAGTAACCGGGTGACTTCATCACCAATGTCGGCATTCGTGTAAAAAGGCAAGTGTGGCATTTCATGGTAGTTCAAAAAAAAGTAAAGTAAATTAAAAATAAAAGCAGACATGGTGGACAAGGGAAAGTAAAACTTAAGTTTGGGGGTCTTACATGGGAGTATTATTTGTGCTTGTAAGGTTCTAGAGTGTGATGTGTTTTAGGGTGAATTGAGCTAAAATATTACGTCATATCCTACCTTCACCCTGGCCTAGAATTATAAGCTTAATTAAATCCTATTGATCCATGGTTGTGTTGATTTACATTAGTGGAGAGAGTTTTGAAAAGCAAGTCTATGGAGTTTGAACTCATAATTAGAAACTTTTGGTTTAGAGCATGTGGGCATGATCCCATCTAGTTTGACACTGATGACATAACATTTAGTTGTTCACACACACACAAGTAAGATCCAATTGGAAAAGAAGCAATCTTTTGAATTTAGGATCAACACATGGTTGGAAATTGTCTTTTTCTTTAAGTTATGTTCCTAATCCAGCTTTTGAAAGTAACCTTCTTGAGAATTATCCACAAAACTCACGTTTCTTTCTTTTGATTCATTTTTGTTCTTAACTTTTGTTTATGTTTTGCTGTGTTGTGTCTTGCTCGAGGACGAGTAATACTTTAAGTTTGAGGGTGTGATAACTCAAAGAAATTAGAGTTATCTTATGCATTTTTAGCTTAAAGTTTGCTTAGCAAAGAGTGTCTTTCATTGTTTCTATTGTGTTTTAACTTAGATTTTCAAGGTTTGCATTTTATCTTGCTAAATTTTGGACTTGTGCTGCTCTCGTGTTAAGAATGAGTAAATTGGGTCAAAAAGAGGCTGAAATATATCTAAGTTTTGATTTTGCAAGTTGTAGGGGTTTTTTTGGGGGTTTTTTTTGGCGGTTTTTTTTGGGGTTTTTTTTCGGGGATGTTTTTCTTTGGGGGTTTTTTCGGGATTTTTTTTGGGGGTTTTTTTTGGGAGTTTTTTTGGCGGGGTTTTTTTTTTGCTTTTTTTTTTTTGTTTTTCGGGGTTTTTTTTGGGTTTTTTTGGGGTTTTGTGTGTGTTTTTTTTTTG
>NW_010360322.1:55522-77585 GCF_000414095.1 Morus notabilis
GGTTTTTTTTGGGGGTGTTTTTTTTTGGGCTTTTGTTTGGATTTTTTTTGGGGTTTTTTTTTGGGAGTTTTTTTGTGGGTTTTTTTGTGGGTTTTTTTTGGGGGGTTTCTTTTAGGGGTTTTTTTCGGGAGTTTTTTTGGGGTGTTTTTTTTTGGAGTTTTTTTTAGGGGTTTTTTTTGGGGTGAAAGTAATAGCATTCTGCCGCAGCATTTTAGGTGCAGCTGGCAAGTGGGATGACATCAGCACACTACCTGGAGGAAAAGGACAAAAATCCATGTGAGCTGATTGAGCTGTACAGCAGTGTGGACCACTGTAGCTCTTATCAAATGACACCTCGGCCTTTTTGTTGCCGTAGAAGGGATTGTTTTTGGGAGAGAGGCAAGCAGCCGCCAAAGACAAGAGGAGAAAAATAGAAGGAAATAAAGGGCAATATAGTACCGAGAGAAAGCAAGTACCAAAGACGTGAGAGAAAGAAGAAAAAAATCAAGGAGGAGAGCTGCTGAGATGAGGAACTGAAGAGAATGACAAGGAGAAATTCTAAAAGATCCAAGATCTAGCTCCTCAATTCTTCTTCTTTCTATTAGCTTGATTCTTTTATTATTTTTTATATTAATTAAGACATAGATTACTCTAGAAATCTGGTTCTTGTAATCACCATTATGAACTAATTTGTTAAGCTGGATCTGCTAATGGAACGAAGGTTGTAAGGATGATGGTTGCTTAAGGAATGTTAATTAATTCTATTTCATGTTCATCTATATGTGCTTAATGCTTATTTTTGTCTTTGACTAGCCATCAATCACAGAATACAATATTAAGATTAATACTAGAAAGGTTAATTTTAGTTGGATCTAAGATAGATGATGCAAGTTCAATATTCTAGTTGAGTTTATTGATTTGTGAATAGTATATGAATATATTGTTCATCTTGCATAACATATAGAAATCCGAGTTTAATTTGCATTCTGAAACTAGATTCACATAGGAATATGATGGAAATAGTTGAGAAATCTTTAGATATAATGACTTCAGGAGAATCTTATGCACAATAAATGAGTTTCTGCTAACAGGACATTTATGTTATAGCATTCTTGCAACATTTTCTATTAGACTTGCAACTAAGGGGAAATTAGTAGGTCCAGTTGATTTACTGCACTGCATACACTTCATTTTAGCATTCTTGAGCTACTGGTTAATCTTTGCTTTTCATTTTACATGTATGCATTTAAAACAATTGGGTAATTTCTGAACATTAGTTATTATCATTTTAAAACTGGTAAATTAGTTGAATTTTGCATGTACACTTGGTATTTCATTTTCTGTGGGACGATATCCGTACTCTGTACACTTTATTACTTGTCTGTGATACATGCACTTGTGAGTATAAAAATCACGCAACAATGCACAATCCCAAGGTTCTTAAAAACCAAGGGCTCTTATACCAAGACTTGTCACGCTCCTAAACAGGGGTTAGTGACGTGGAGGCTTGTTTAAGAATAAAAATATAGATTAAGAAAGTGTTAAACATATAATAATGTTAAAATCATTTTCAAGGATCAACATTTAGAAATTTCCAAACAAATCCCGCTATTTTAAGGAAATTGAGTTTTAGAAAAAGTGAGGCGGACTTTACAAAACCACAATCACGGTCAAATCAATTTCAAAATTCAACCTCTGGCTTCCACAAGGTTTCCACGTCGTGCATGCATAAACAATACAGAAAAGTAGAAAGCTGACATCAACCACAGTCTAGTAGAATTTAAGGTTATAATCCATAATTTATACATGCCTTAAAATAAGAGAAAATACATAAAACAGTTCACAGCTTCTTGTATTCTTGAGTGGATTTCCACCGATTATCACCGTCTACTCAGCACTACTTCTAGCGTTGCCTAGGAGGGGTTTAAATACATAAAACATAGAAAAAGTGAGCTAAATGCCCAGTAGGATATGATTTTATAAAACTGAATCAATAAATGGAAGTATAAGGTCCGAACATGTCATTCGAAACCGAACATCCTTTTTAATAAAAGGAAATAAAAGTAAGTCACAAAAGTCCGTATTACGGTAAGTGGTTCATGTTGAGTCACTTACCTTATCGCAAGGCCATGATATCACCACCGTAGTGGCCCGTATGGGTTTCTAGACCTGCCCCAAGGATACGATCTCCATACCTCGATCTCTCATGCCATCAGCTTGTTACCGTTTTTTAAAATATCTCATTTTAAGAAAATATCATATAAAACTCTTCTTTAGGTTTCAATTATTTCAAATACGTTTTTATCTTTAAAACGTTTTCATAGGCCAAATATATTTAAAACAGGCTAACAAGGGTGTGTACAAGAACATCCTACCTCTTGGCAATTTACTCTACGGATAACTTCACGTTGTCCAACCGTCTATTCTTGAAGTGCCACGTCCAATCGTGCCGCTATCTTTATCATCAAAATAATGTTTTAGAATTGAGATCTCACCTCTAAAATATATCTAGTTCAATTGCGTACAATTGCTTCCCATTAGTGTGCCTTGACTCAAAACTAAAGTTTATAAACAACTTCACAATCCAAGTTAAAGTTTTTCTCTCTTTTCTTCTTTTTTTTTCAGTTTTGCTACAACTTTGCTGTAGTAAAGTGTAGTAAGGTGCAGCCAGAGAACAATACCAAAACTCGCATTTTCAAGTTGATTTCAAGATAAATTCATGGGAAATCACTGAAACCAGTTTCCAAACACTTCAATATACTCAAGAACTGAAAATCCTCAAATTCAACCTAAATTTTACCACAATTTGTCCAAATCTAAACCTAAATAAAAATTCATCAAATCTTAACCAAAATCATACTTCTTTAAATTAAGAATTCAAATACAATAGTGGGTTTCTCAAGAAATTTTATCTCAAACTGGTTGAAGAGTCTTTCTCTCAGTTTTGTTTTTGTTTTTTTTTTCTTCTTATTGCTTCGGCCAGCAACAGCCGAAGAGAGAGAGTGAGTGAGGGGGAGAGAGAAACGGCCGGGAAAGAGAGAGAGAGAGAGAGAGAGAGAGAGAGAGCGCGCCGGGGGAAGAGGACGCCGGAGAAAGGAGAGGGAGAGGGAGACTGCCGGTGAGAAAACAGAGGAAAAATAAAAAGTAAGTGTATTTTCAAATTTGAAAGTAATTAAAATTTTTAATGACATAATTAATTAAAAGAATTAGTATTAAATACATTAATAAATCACAATTAATATAATTAAACGTATTTAATTCTCCAAGTTGTTACGAGTACTTTTAGGCCTCGTTCATTTCACCGATTCGAGTTTTCAGTTTTAGGTTTCTACAGTAAAAAGTTCTCATAAAATGTCACATCTAACTTTTTCTGTTACAGTGAAAAGCTCTTAAAAAATGTCACATCTCAACTTGAATTGAAAATTAAAATCCACGAAGTGAACGATGCCTTAATAAATTAGATAGAATATGTAATTTTTCTCCTCTTTTCCCCTTCCTTACCAAATGTACTTTAGGCCCTCTAACTGTGGGCATGTATCTGGGCCTCCAGCAAGTACCAGCCCAACGTGTGAGCACAGTTTTTCAGAAGCTCCCCTCCGGGGTTCGTCTCTGTAACAGAAGGCAACGAAAGAGAAATATTATTCATTGTGAGCTATGGAGGAAGACGGCTACGATGACAGAGGGAAAAACACGAACACGAACACGAACACGAACACGAACAAGGTGGTGATCAAAATCCCGTCGTACCAAGAAGTTCTCAAGACCTCACAGTGGAAATCAACGCCACCCTCTCTCTTCGCTCCCTCTCAGACCTTTTCTCAAGCTTTCGCTTTCGTCAAATCCTCCGAATTCTACTCTCCTCCTCCGCCTTCTTCAACCTCCGCTGCCGCTTCGGAGATCACTGCTTCTCGGTACGATTTTCGTTTTCATATTCGGCGTTTTTTTTTTCGGTAGATTTTGTTGGAGGAAATGGACGACATTTTTTAAGCTTGAAGCTTCTGTTGATCTTTCATGTCCTAAAAGTCTGATATTTAATTCCTGTTTGAGAAATTTGTTTTATATGCGTTGTTCAATGGCCAAGGAAATGTGGAAATACTGGACATTTTTTAAGCTAAACGATGATTTTTGCGTTAAATTGACGTTTTTTTTTTTGCGGCGATTTCTTGCCTTGTAGGGAACGTCAGTCCAATGTTCCATCTTCTTCATCATCTGCGTCTACTAGTGGTCTTTCTTCTTCTTGGTCGTCATCGTCTTCATCTACTCAGAATCGTAATGCAATTCTTGTCAGCCATAGACAGGTTTTTTCCCCTCAATCTTTTTTTCTTTTTGCATTATTTTCCCACAGGGCATATTGTAGCATAAATTGTTTTTTTATCGTATGTTAGAGCTTTAACTTTATTGACATAGTTACTGTTTACTGATCATAAGTGCATGCCAAACAAGTCATCGAAATTCTCAATTTGAACTGGGAATCTAATATAGATTGGTGTTTGGGAGAGAAACAAATGAGTGGTTTGGATTTTGAAAAGGGGGAATTTGGGTTAGGTTTCGAGTTCAAATTGAGAATTGTGGTTCAAACCCGTGCAACAAATGGGTGCTTAATGATTTTGCCAGAAGTAGGAATGAATATATGCAGTTCTTTATGCAGAAAGGGAACCCATTGCTCAAACATATCAGGAATGTGAGATGGGCATTTGCAGATGTTGTTTGTGACTACTTGCTTGGGCAAGGCTCATGTGCTCTCTATCTAAGGTTAGAATTATTAGGTTACTGTCGCATGGCTTTTTGTACGTGCATGCACATTCCAAATTTGTGTAAGAAACTTATGGAACATGCTTTTGCTTGTACTTTGTAGCCATTGTTGATTTGCGACAAAGATTATTATTCCAACATGCTCTTGTTTGATACATGTTGAAAGTAAAACTAGTTCTTATCTATGCATTTGACCATTTGTTGCAGTCTTCGGTATCATCTGCTGCATCCAGACTACTTGTATTACCGTATAAGGGAATTGCAGAAGAACTTCAAGCTTAGTGTTGTTCTTTGCCATGTTGATGTGGTAAGCAATTAAGCCAACCTTGCCTGCTTCAAAGTTCAGTGGTATTCCTTTTTTTTTTTTTTCAAAAAAGCCTTATCTGTTATGAGTGTGGAGCCTAATAAGCCAAGAGGAGAAAAAAAAAAAAAAAAAGAAGGTTGTTGGGCGCTGCAACGCTAGGCTATGGGCGCAGGCCATTCGTGGCAGAAACAGCAGCGCCAGGGTCCTGGCACTGCAGCGCCAGGTGTTGTGCGTGCTACAGATTTCGCTCTGTTGGGCGTCGCAGTGCCAAGGGATGGGCGCTGTTGAGTGTATGAGAAATACAAGTGAGTGATTGAGGGCCACTGCTGGGGTGCTGGCTGGCGCTGCGGTGCTACGGATTTTGCTCCATTGGGCGTCGGAGTGCCAAGGGGTGGGCGCTGTTGAGTGTATGAGAAATACAAGTGACTGATTGAGGGCCCGTTTGGGAAGCGTATTTGAACCATGATTTGGGTTTTGATTCAAATTCCTTGTGAGAGAACTATTGGCGGGAATTTTTTATATTCAAATTCTTTGTGAGAGGAAAACATTGTAGTAGAGTCATGATTTGAGTTTTGAGTATATGTACCAAACAACTCCTAAGTGATTCTCTATATTCGATTTTCTTCAACAATATAGTGAAATCTGCGGCAGCAGAAACATGATGTAGCCAAATTGGTGAACCTGTATAAAATTCTTGATGTTGGTTTCTGCTTTTATTTTCGTTCATTATTTTTCATTTTCAGTAATTAATTTAGGTTTAGCCTAGATTTTCCGTAATACTATCAATGTAGTGTTTATTTTTTATTTTTTATATATTGCTCACTAATTTTTCTTTGGTTGCAGGAGGATGTTGTTAAGCCTTTACTTGAAGTTACTAAGACAGCCCTGCTTCATGATTGTACCCTGTTATGTGGTTGGAGGTATTGATATATTTCCTGTCAAGTCCAAATGCATTATCCACAAAACACGTTTAATTTTGGAATGCCTATGATTATTCCCTTCTTTTTTGGGTTAGAATAGTGAATGGAGACAAAATGCAGTTGTAAAGTATTGAAGTATCTTGCATTCACTTGCTGGACCAACTATTGATCGTTTTTTATTTGCTGTAGCTTGGAGGAATGTGGTCGCTATTTGGAGACTATTAAAGTGTATGAAAACAAGCCTGCTGATATCATTCAAGGTCAAATGGATACCGATTATCTGTCACGGGTAACATATTGTTTTTCTTTTCGTTTTTCAGATCAGTTTATGCTTCTAAGCATTTGGCTAACACATTTGACATTTTTCTGAGTGGAGTTTTCAGATCAGTTTATGCTTGTAAACGTTTGGTGAATATTTTGACTTAGCAGTTGAAATATCTAGGATTCATTTAAACATAGTGTATTTGTGCTAGACATATTTTAAGGTTGTTGTGTAATGGATCGACTGAACAGAATTTGTCTCAATCTTTGTTGTAGCTAACACATGCTCTCACAACAGTTCGGCATGTAAACAAGACTGATGTAGTTACACTTGGTAATGCATTTGGGGTAGGCCTGCTGTCTTGCACCGAGAATTTCTAATTTTCCATCATCTTGACTTTTGATGAGTATTCATTTGAAGATGGTTGTCTGGTTGTTGCAGTCTCTTTCTCATATCATGGATGCATCAATGGAAGACCTTGCACGTTGCCCTGGCATAGGAGAGCGCAAGGTATTTTTCCATAATTAAGGTCTTGTCTTATCTTTTATGGGGCCTGAACTGAAGTGTGGGGTCGGATTTCACCTCTTTGATAGATCTTCTTTTCTTTATTAGGGTACCATGAATGAAAAATAATGCTTCCAAGTATGTGAACCTATAATTTATCAGGTAAAGCGCTTGTATGATAGTTTTCACGAACCATTCAAGCGTGTAGTTCCCAGCTATCCTGCTGTTCCAGAAACCTCCACTCAGAATAATGCTGAAGTTGGTTCAGCGAATGAAGATAAAGAAGCAAAAGAAGAAAAAGACAGAGAAAAGGAAAGTAAACGCAGGAAAAAAGAACCGCAATTGACCGTTAAATCGGCGCTATCTGCTGCCTTTTCCAAATATGCAGATAAAGTTCGTAAAAAGAACAATAAATCTCAAGGGGAGGGGAGAGGAGAAACAAGTGCTGCTACGGAACAGGAAGCTGAAAACAAAAATTTGTAACAGTTCAAGACTTTAAGGTGATATTTATTTCTTTGGCCGAGTCTCAAACATATCCTCAAGTAGAAGGATTCAGTGAGATGAAAATTGTCCTGCTTCATTCCATCTGGAAGAGAATGTACAGGCTCACATTTATTAGTGTATCAGAAAAATAGTGATTGTACTTTTTGTCCCGTTAGATCATCACACGCATCTTAGAGATGTTTTTCTTTGAAATAGTTTGGTGAAATATATGTAGACGTCTTTGACCATATGCTCAATGCAAGTTTCTTCTTTAAGGACGGTCCTGTCTAATGGCTAAATTATACCACTACTAACTTTTGTCTCTTCCCTCTGAACCTTCTTTGATCTAAAGATTCCAAGCTATGGTTGTCTACTAATAGGTTATTCGCAAATTATCTTATTGATGTGGGATTTTTCAACTAGCACACGAATCACATCCTTAAAGAACGCTAACTGGTTTTGGATTTCCAAGATTTCGGATCGTTAGGTTGCTGCTGAAGTATCTGAAATTATAAGGATGCCTTGGGAGTATTTAATAGAGTAGTTCATGCTAAAAGGTCACTGGTTGTACATGGCTAATACCTCTAGCTATTTTAAGGTTTGGACTTTGGACTTTGTTTTAAGATGTGTGAGCTATTGTTATTATTAATGATCAATAAAACATGTGGCATTGAGCAAAAGAACAAACGAAGATAATTGGCTTGAAATTCATTTTGCTCTCTCTAACACCAACTTGTCGATCTTCTTTTTGCAGCATTCTAATGAAATGGCAGGTTTATACAACAGGGAGCCAAATTCTTAAGCATGATCGTCCTAACATTCTGTCAATGGAAAGTGGCAGTGCCTTTTTAATACATTGATCTATACATAACAGCACGTGAAATTTGTCTACAGAAAATTAGGCTATTCAACATCCTGTAACCCTCTGCTCAAAACTTCCATGAACTTGGCCTCCCCCCAATCGTAGAACGTCTTGTTAAGGCTCTGAAACCAAAGTCCATTGTTGTTTCTGGTGTTGCAGTTTTCTTATGCATCAAGGATCTTTCAGAAGCTGCTGATAAATCAGGCCAAGAAACCACCAACCTTTTTTGTGAACCGCATAAACCTTCTCGGAAGCTACAAATAAGTTGCGAAAGGGTGATCGGAGATCTGAATTGATCGTTCCGTCCCAGTTTTCATGGAGTAACCTGATACCTGGGACTCACTCTTTGGTTGGTAAATCTTGTGGAGCTAGAGATACTGACAGATGAGTTCTTAGCGAGTGGGATCAGTGACTGCACAACATCAGTCATTAGAGGCCGATAATCTGCTTCTGGCTGCACACACATGGCGGCAATAGCGGCTATCTATAAAGCCAATGCAGCAGTGACAAGAAAATAAAGTTAGTTGCAAAGTCTTAGCATCAGAAATTTGTTCGCTAATGTTGGTTGTAATTCTGATGAATGGAAGCTGAGTTTACCTGAATTAGATCCTTCTTTGAGTAATGGCCTTTTAAAGCTGGATCAACCATCTCCACAACCTTTTCTCTGCTTGTTAACCTTGGAAGGGCCTGATAAACCATTAGAATTAGAAACGTGAGAAAAAGGGGGGTGGGGGGGAAGGATTAAAATGACATCAGTTAAATAATAAAAACAAGCACTCCTTGAAAGTTCTCATCCAAAAAATAAAAAAAATAAAAAAAAAATTTAAATTCCATTTCGATCTTGGTTAGCTTCTTCATGTGGCTTCTTAATTCTTTTTCCACCTTTAAATACATGCCATGAAAAGTTGAAACTTAAGAAGAAAAATGACAAGATTCTGTGTACTAACCCATGAAACAAGGACATGTTCTCCAGGGGGTCGCTTGGTATCTACCGGTACGCGACCTGTTAACAGCTCCAAAAGAACAACACCATAGCTGTATACATCAGATTTTGTTGTAAGCTTTCCAGTTGAAGCATACCTACATTGCCAACAAAAATTTTTACAAAAGAGAAGGTCATACCTTGATCAAGTTTAGGTAAGTTATAGTCTATAGTTTTTTGTTTATTGTTCTATAAGTATACGTAAATTCTTTCATTATTGTGTTGACCAATGTAAATGGTGTTCATGAATTTGGTTTTTTTTATTAAAAAAAAAAAAAAAAAATAGGATGTGTTCATTTGCACAACTCAAATCATGATCATGACTCAAGTTATATGGCTACAGTGTTTGCTCTCACATGAATTTAAATTCAACTTTTTAACTACAGTATTTTTCTCAGATACCCAACTCAAGTTAAATAAACACACCCTACTCTTCCCCCATCTAGCCCTTGAAGAAGGAAAATGATAAATTGGATGATGGCAACTTAGGCCCATGTGCATTGCATTGTTTGATATTGTAATGATAATGAAAGGGACATAGGCTCTCACTCTGGTGCCAGATATCCCGTGGTCCCCAGCACGCGCGTTGAAATCTGACCGTTGATCTTGTCCGAACCCATTTTGGCCAATCCGAAATCCGATACTTTGGCCCGGAAATTTTGATCCAAGAGAACATTGGCGCACTTGAAGTCGCGGTGGATAACTGGTGAGATGCCATGCTCATGAATGGACTCAAGAGCCCTGGCACAATCAAGGGCTATCCTCGACCGGGTCCCCCAATCCAACGGCTGATGTCCATTGTTAAGGTGGTGTTGGAGACTGCCATTGGGCATGAATTCAAAGATAAGGAGCCTGTGATGTTGGTCAGCACAATAGCCAAGCAGCTCCACTAAATAAGGAGAATGCAATCTGCTAAGCAAGTCCACCTGCCATGATAGTCATTACGCTCCTTTCTTTTGAAAAATAAGCTAAAGTAACAATTCTTTTTCCACTTCCATGTGCAGATTATTGAAATATAATACAAGAATTAACTAGAAAAATGAGAAATGATTTGTATTTCCGGAATTCATGGCTCAATAAAACACAAAATGTGCCTGAGAGAGAGAGAGAGAGAGAGAGAGTGAGTGAGTGAGAGAGAGTCAAATCTCAAGAGTTGTTAACATACTAGGCTTGATGAGCTATTTTTGTTACCTAGATAGCATGTTCTAGTCTTACCTTTATTTGAGTTGACCTTCTAATGACACTTTTTTAAGGCAATTGATTTATTGACTTTCTTCCCCCCACCTTCTCTCTCTCTCTCCCTCTCCCTCCTTAATGCAACGACTTATATTTTATCTAATAAAGACAAAATAGGCAAGAGGCATGAGCAAATAGGAAAAAGGGCAAAGGAAGGGAAAAAAAAAAAGTAACAAATGAAGTCATTCACCTCAACCCTGAAAGCACGCTCTCCTTGCTTCCCCACCCTATGGAGCATCTTAATTGCAGCCACAGTTCCATCACGTAGGACACCTCTATACACCACTCCAAAGCCTCCTCTACCAATCACATTCCCTTCACTAAATCCACTTGTGGCCACTTCAAGTTCCTTGTATGTGAATACTTGCACTCCTTTGTATCCATGTTGATGATAATGTAGTTGTGACCTCCCAAAATGCCCTCCATGGAGACATCCACCCTTCAACTCTATTAATTTTGACACGTTTTCCAAGAATACCCAGATCAGATAATTCAGTCCCACACAACATTTAAAGACTTTGTTAGCAATTTAAACTTTCTATTTCTCTAAAAGTTCATGTTTTTAAGTCAAAGTTGAGAGAAATAATTAGAATAAAAATTGTTTAGAATATCGTAACTAAATTGACACCATTTAAAGAACTGAGTGAATGAAAACATACTTTCAATATAATTTCTCAAATAATGGGATCTTTATTCTAGGACTGAAAATGCATGGGAAATATGGGAATGACATAAAATAGTGGGGAACGTACCTGGGCTAGAATTGAAATTTATAGCAGTTTGAGCAACGAATCTACTACTGCCATTATGGATGCCAGTACTCTCTTTGTAAAGACCATTGTTTTTGGAGGACTTGAGTCGTCTGAGCATTAATAAGATGAGAAATATGGCAAGAAGGAGCACAAATGAAATGATGGATATGGTGATTAAGAGAAAGGATTTTGAAGGGAAAATTTTGTGGTGGTGACGGTGGTGGTGGTGGTCATGGCCTTGAAAATGTGAAGAGTCGTGTTGTTTGTTGGTATGGTTTCCTGCTAAAAGACCAACAAGTGGCCCTGTGGTGTTAACTTCCATGAGCACAAAGAGCGATGCAACAGAAATGAAATGGAAAGGGTTGTGTGTGAGAGAGAGAGAGAGAAAGAGAGAGAGATGGACTTGGAAAATGTCTAGGTGCAAACAGATGAAGTGTGTATAAATGGGGTTGGATTGGCTTTCCACTCTTTCCTTCGCTTTAAAATTGGTCAATGTTTCTTCACATGATTCACTTCTCTCTCTCTCTCTCTCTCTCTCTCCTCCTCTCTCCTCCTCTTCTCTCTCTCTCTCTCTCTCTCTCTCTCTCTCTCTCTCTCTCTCTCTCTCTCTCTCTCTCACTTCTCTTTATTAAGCAAAGAGGTTTTGTATACTTCACTCGTCCCTTGCATTGTAGTTTGTAAGGTATTGTCTGTCTCAGTATCAGAAATCTTTTTGCAAGCTTTTTGTCCATTTCACATCCGAGATCATAATCATCTACTCATTATATACAATCCACATCCTGCAAAAGATCCGTGATATATCAATCCTTATAGGGCTTTGTGGACATGTGGATAATGACTTTTTATCACCCTCTAAGTTAGAGTTGGCAACTGTGCCAGCAATGTCACCACAAATAATGTAGCATATTGCGAAAAGGTAATATACCTAATAATATTATTGTTGAAAAATGGGCTCCTAGGTTAGAAAGTTTCAAGCCTAAAGTCATTAGAAGTGAGACAAAAATAAATAGCCATACAAAAGAGGAGCTTTTTACGCTAGGGTAATGCACATTTCAAAATGTTAGATTTGGTTAAAAATTACGTTAAAATGAAAAAACATACAAATTGACAGAACTTTAACAAATTTGATGGTTAAAAATATAGTGATATTGATAGGGTATTTAACATCTTTTCATACCTTACCCAAAAAAAAACTCATAAAATATGCAATAGTAAGAGCATCTATGTTGATTAAAGTCAACATAACTAAAAACAAGTAATCTAAAATAGGACTCTGATCTTGAATCAAAATCTACTTTATTTTTTTGTCTAGTTAGGTTAGGTGTACTTAAAATTAAATTTTGAAACCTCATGAATCGTTTAATTATTTTAGTATTTGATTCCTATTCATGTAGTCTAATTGTTAAATTTAAATGAAATGACAAATAAATAGTAGAAGGACATGGAACGATACAGAAAAATGGGGAGCACTCCTCGGATCATTTGGGCAATACTAATTGTTTTTAGTTCAAATAAATATTTTCTTTTTTTTTTTTTAAATCTTAGCTTGGATATTAATTTTACTTGGATGATAATCACTAGGCACTGGAAGCATTGTATTTCTGTAGGATTCTTTGGAGACATTATGTAACAGAAGGGAGATTTATCTTGGGATTTGTAGGAGAATGAGTGTCAAAATCCGCCTCTATTTCGGAAAGAGATTCTCAGGTTAATTGATGAGATAATGAATCATTATACTACTTGGGGGCATCATTCAACCGGCAAAATAGGTAAGTGGATTCTTGATAATGTACCCACTTGCTTATTTTGGCAATATATGGTTGTGGTTCTTTGACAGTGACTCAGGATCTTCAAACTTAATTAAAAAGAAAGAATGCCAACAAAAAACGAAAATTAGAAAGAAATAAGTTTGCATTAAAACTTTACCACTTTGTCCTCTGTAGTCTTTTTTCTTGTATTATTTCTTTTGCCAAAAATTATCTTCCTATGTTTGTGTCTTTATATATGTATTAGAAAATGATCTGAATCATTTTGCTTCTATGCGTGGTTGTTGACATTTTCTTTTCAACGGCTCAAATTGTTTCTTTTCATCATTTAATGGTTTATATGTGAGATACACATACGTTAAAAAAAAAAGAGAAGAAAGAAAGAAAGAAAGAAAAATAGGAGGATATATTTTAGTGTTACCAATATGTATATATGTTTATGGCAAATTAATTAATATGAAGGTGAGGAACTATATAGCCATGTTATGGCTGGATCATACCCTCTCTTTCCCCCCCCTTTTTGGGACCACATTTTTGTAATCATACCCTCTCTTTTCCTCCCATTTTTGGGACCACATTTTAGTAAAGCCAAAGAGTTTCCTCTCTTTTTCTCTCTTCTTTCCCTCACTTTTGGGGGTAGTAAAGTACCATTTCATTTGTGTTTTTTCTTTCTTTTTTTTTTTTCCTTACTTCCTTTTTTCTTCTCTTCTGTCTCTTCTATAATTCTTTTATTTTTACCTCTTTCCTCTTCAATAAAGATTGAAAAGGACCCCTAATTGGACCTGACCCGGCTAAGCAGTGGAAAGTCACTTTCTGCATGGGTTGGAAACTGTCCCTTGTATATGCCAGTCTCTTTCAAGCTCAGCTAAACAAAAAACGCTCATCTGTAAATTGCAGAAATCATGTGGATGCTTCAATATCGTACAAATTTAGCTGGGATCTGGGTGAAAAAGAAACTCATGTGGGGGGCCAAAAAACAAGTTCAAAGTTGAAAGCAAGGTAGGTAACTATCTCATAAATGTTAGGAGTAAATAGTCTCTTCCTTATTTATGTCCCTCGTAAATGCCGAATACTCTTTTTCAAATGGACAAACCTTGGCATAGTACGAGGAAAAAACATCACCAAAACAATAATTTTAACTGGTTTAAAACGAAATTTGCAAAACTTATAAGATGTGTTTAATAACCCACGGAGTGTTAGTTGGAATGATCAGGGCTTTGGTCTGCTCTCACAAGGTCAGGGATTCGAATCACCTCATGTACATGACAAATGTAATAGTTTCCTGCCTTCTAAAGATTGTAGATTTGGCCGAGGACTCTAGTTTCAACCTAGGGCTCATAAAGTGAGCTCGAGGGATTTCTGGGTATTAAAAAAATAAGATGTGTTCAATAGATGGTATTAGTACACAACCTGAGAGGCCATAACAATCCTTTTGCCAACTCAATTTAAGACTATATATTAATTGATGTTTCAAACTTGTTTAATTCTGAGTCAACTTAAGCAATGAAATAATGGGATTCTTTCAATCATCTGGGAAGCCAAGAAACCTGTTAATAAGCTTTGCAACTGGTGTGGCATCGCCTGGATGGTACGGAACAAGTGAATCCAAATTCATATCTGCAATTATCTGATTAACCGTTTGAGGGCGAGCGCAGTATAAATGCTTCCTCTCTGCTAGCTCTTCCGCGAGTTCGCTTTGATGATTGTCCATTAAATCTTCGTTCACAACCACAATTAACGGTTTCCTGAGCCGCAATGTCTCAAATATGCTTCCTGACCCTGCACCAGGGTAAGAACATTTACATGACTCACCAGAATTAAGATAACTAATCGCTCCTCGGAAGACATGGAAGTGGCATTGAACAACCAAAATCTCCCTTTTCTTTGTTGTTATTGTTGCTACTACACTTTTTTTAAGAAGTTTGATATAACTTTTCAGCAACTCGAAGAAAATTTCCGCTGCACTGACAACTGAAAAATAACTAATTGAAACATAACTAATTTTTCTACACAGATTTGATAAAAAAAAAAAAAGAATGCGAAGGACCTCTTCAAGAATTTAAAACAGAAACCAAACTTTGAACCATGAACTGTAACACATTAAATTATCAGATTATTCAAGCTTTTGGGGCAAAAGAAAAGGCAAGAAAGATAGATTTACATGAAGGTAAGAAAGGGAGCAATCATTGTGGTGATTTATTTCAGCAATCACTCCTATCTTAACTGCTAGTAATAATAGACAAACTGAAAATGAAATGATGTGGACAGATCATGCAAATGTGACTGATCAGTCAAAGCTTTTGAACAGGAGCACATGAAAATAACTACATCGTATCTCGCTTCTCGTTGCCTTAAAAGATATGGGCTTATAGAAAAATTCACTCGTCTGTTTGTTTGTATTTACTAGCCAATAAGTTGAGACAAGAAAAACGTCACAACCGCGCAAACAGAATGCTTTTTATCTTTGTTCCACACAGTAATTAATATTTTTTTTCATTTAATAAAATGTGATGTACTCATTGTAACAGAAAGAGAAAAAAACAAAAACAAAAAAACAAAACAAAACAAAAAAAAAAAACAAAAACAAAACAAAACAAAACAAAAAAATTGGTGCATAGCTGGAAAGCTACATTTTAACTCTTCTAACAACCACAACCTGTACAACATCCCAACAAAATAGGTTTAAAGAATTCCAGAAAGGGAATATGAAATATCAAAAATATAATATGACTAGATGATTGTTGATTTTTGTAACTATAGATACAAATCTCAGCTAGTAATTTACAAAGTTACCCTGATCGTTTATAAAGTACCAATGCAAATGTCTGTAAGGCATAAAGCAATAAGTTGTTAAAAGAGAGGGAATCCAATACAATGAAATCCATACCTGCATGACTGATTACAAGAGAAGCTGATTTCAAATGGTCTGCAATGCTTGATGAAAAAGTGAAGTAGTCTACAGCTAGGGACCCGTTGCCTCCTTCGGACTCCATTCAGAAAAGGATATAAAACCATTAATTCAATCAGTCAATGGAAGAGATATCTCTTAAATTAAAACAAAAATGTTGAAGCACCTGCAGATATGCCAAAATTTGCATCCAGTTATGCAGCAAAATTGCTTTGGAAATACTTTACATGAAAAATTTCATATAAGAAGTGAAAGTCCAGTCAAACAACAACGAGCCATATCCAACTTCTCATAATTGTCTTAACTCCATCTACAGTAGGACATATAACTTTTTTGTTCTTTTGTTTTTTTTTTTTTTTTTTTTTTTTTTTGAGAAGGGTATTTAACTTTTCGCGATATCATGAGTAACTGGTATTTAACTATTTATTGAATGTAATCTATGTGATCATCGTGACAAGTAATCTGTAATTGAAATCCTTTATCTGCAATTTTGGTTCTGAATGTCGTCTAAGAAGCTAAATAGCCACCATAGAGTCTGCAAATACTCAAATATTCCTAATATCCCAGGATCTTCTTACAACAGTTTTTTTTAATGCCGTATCCTAGATAACTTTTTTTTTTTTAGTACATAAAAAAACAAACTTTATTAGAGGAATATCAACAACAATGGTCATTTAAAGACCTCGAAAAATAATAAGAAATGTTGCTAGATTATTTCTACAAATTTTTAAGATTATCCTTCTTCCTTCAACCTTTCTCACTCCATATAAACTACATATCCAGAATTGCTGTTGCTTTGCTCAAAGTGAGAAAACTATTCCATTCAAGTTTAAAGCAACAGGTCTAAAAATCCAATCTTCAACCATGTGGATACAAAAACATCTGTTGAAGCAAAATCAACTAATCACATTGCCACGGACACTCCTGTACACATATAGAGAATCTCGAAAGTGAAGATATACCTTGGTCGGAACATAGGATCCGCGACCCATTTGAATAAGAAGGTGGGTATATCCTCTTTTTAATAGCTCTTGTTTGACTACTTGGGTGTCCATTGCTCTAACAAGAGCATCAAAACAAGTTGTTCCCACAGTGACAAACACTATCTTTCTAGGCTTTACATCCTCCATATCTCCCATTCACAGCAAATTAAGCTTTTCCAGAAAGCTGACTAGATGCTCTTTGTCTATGAAAGAAAATGGAAGACATTATACGTCACATATCTCACAAATATGAAGACATAATATCAAGACAAAAATTACAGTAAGAAATAAGTCATTATTTGAAGATAAAATTAGAGTCTAGAGTTACATAGTCAAATGCTGGCCATATTGCTTGCAACTCTGATGTATTAAAAAATCATAAAAATCAAACATTTTACAACGCCATAATCTACCAATTTCCAACAAATATCCAACTAATTTCACATATCTCACAGATATAAACTTTGAACAATATCCAACTAATCACACCACCCAATTTACAACAAATATCAAGCTAATCAAATTTTTATCAATCTTCCAAAAAAAAAAAAAATAATAATAATAATAATAATAATAATAAATCACAAATAGCTAAACACACGAACCAGTCAAAATTGAAATTTTCACCAATATCAACCAAAAATCACAATAGCAATTTTCAACAATCAAACAAATTCCAAAAACATCAATCAAATATCAACAAAATTCCACAACAAAAAACTTCAATAATCTATAAACCCAACTTCAACTTCAAACAAAAATGACAAACACAATTGAAGCTCTTCTCATTCTTATGGCCAACAACCGCAAGCTCGGGCGTAACCACAATGAAAATCTCTTTCTCCTTGTCACTCTACCGTTTTCTGTTTAAACCAAATACTCATAGGCCTGTTAACAGAGCCGGCTTAACCCTAAGGCAGGTTAAGCGGCTGCTTAAGGCCCCAAAGTTTTAGCCTACAATTTAGGCCTGTTTCTATAATATTTTTTGGGCATGTATATGGTAGGGGGAGCTTTTTCCCCTACCGGTAGGGTGAAATCAAGCGATCCATATTAAATTTTAGTGAAGGTTTACGTAGTCTCATTCACACCAGATTGTAGCCTATATTAAGACTAACTCAGAAACCTTCAAATTATCAAATTTTCCTTGCAATCAACAATTCCAAAGAACTCAGACAACCCAGAAACCAACCTTCATATTATCAAAATTCCTAAACTGGTTGATTTCGAAACAAGCAAATCCAAGTTCCTAAACTGAATCAAGAGAGAAAAAAGTGAATGAGATTATGGTTTTGTTTGCTCCAGTTTCCGAATCTATTGTTTCCTCGAAAATTCCTTCAATTTCTTCTTCCCCAAACACCTCTTCTATGTTCTCGTGACAAATATGAACTCTCCATTGTAGACATAATAATAACTTACACAAAATTCAGAAAATATTAACGATAACATTAATCATATTAATAATAACCATAGACGAAAGACTAGAGAGAAGCCTGTTTATGAAGAAGTCTGAGTATTCATAAACGCATGTGATCCGAGATCTTCAGCGAATTTAGTCTCTTTGATGAACGAGCAAAAAGATGATGAAGAAGTGGAAACCCGGCGCCACAATCAACGGAAAATCAAACCAACCGATATAAATCACTCTTCCTCCTTTAATCAGTGGGTCGTCCATTATGCCGGCGCCGTCGTGGGGGAGGACTGCAATCGGAGGATAGGCGAGTTGAAGCCGTCTTGCAGGCGCCGTTGGAAGAGAGGGCTTCTGTCGGAGAGAGGGGAGAAGTTGGGTGTGCGGGGTGCAGGATGCCGTGGGGTGAAACTGGCTTGCGACGCCGGGAGGTGGTGGCTGGTCTGCGAATTATCAAAGATGGGTTCGCAAATTAGGGATTGGGTCTGCAAAATTTGCGTTGGGTAAGGAAGGTTTTTTTTGTTTTGTTTTTTTGAATGGTGTGAATAAAAAAATTGATTAGGTGGGGTAGTGTTCATTCTTGTTTCTATAGAACAAAGTATTTTAGACCATAAATTTAATCCAACGGTCTTTATTATTTCATCATATCGGTCGGGAAAAAGCGCCCCCACCAGTTCATATTTTTTATATACTATTTAGATTTTTTTTATCACCACATAAAGTGGTACCTTCAAATATAAGATAGTTAATAGGGATTGAGATTTTTGAAATTAGAAACGGCAACTTAAAAAAAAAAAAAAGGGAAAAATAGATGATTTACGTTTAATAAGTATCCTGTATAGGAAAAAACTGAATAAATTGTAACCTTTTGTTTTGTGTAAAAAAGAAAAAAAAAATAATGTCAATCTATTTGCCCTCTTTCTTTTTTATTTAGAAAATTATATTTCTTTTTTTTTATATTTGCATTAATATTTCTCTATTTTCACAACAACAATCTATTCTCTCTAAGATCTTTTTTTTATTTTTAAATATTATACTGCTACTCTTTTCTCAACATATTTTTTAAAAGTTTCTATGTTATACCTCTCTTACTCATTTTTTTTTTATCTTTTTGTTGATTATTCTTTGGGAGATTCTCTGGTACATTACTAGTGAGCCAGGTATTTTAACCGTTAAATTTACATATTTTTTTACTTTTATATGATTTTATATAGATCTAACAGACAGAAAATATAATTTACCGGTATGTCGGCGTACCGGAAAAGGTCCCTTATTGTTTTTTGAATTTTAAATTAGGCATTTTATTTTTTGGTATGTTGTGCTGATAGTTTTCATGCATATCCATATTAAGTTTTAAGAATAAATATGTTCACTAGAAAATTTAAGTTGACGGGTATGACAAACTCAAGACAAAAAGAAAATAAAAAGTTTGATTCAATCTCAAAAAGAAGCTTTTGAAAATTATTGAAGCGGAGAAGTATACTTCTTTTTGGTGGAGAAGGTTTTAATGAGTTTTAACATTGAAATTTTAGTGTCATTACTTTAATTTTGTTGCCTTTTTATTTTAGTTGTTATTTGTTTTTCTTCATTTAATGTAATGTATTATTTTGTTAATTTTGAATGGTATAAGAGGATATTCAATTTTTTTTAATTTCATTTCAGTGCAAAATACTATATATAATCTCTATTGTTCCCACTCCTCAATGTCTCAGTCTCATTTTCACAAGGCAAACCCATTTTGCAAGCAAATTATAATTTACACAAATAACACCAATTACAACAATTATCTTATGACTAATACTACTTTTTTGTACTTTTATTTTTAACACTACCACATCAGCAATTGAGGAACCGATAAAGTTAAATTTTCAAAATTACTGGTAAAATTTAATGTCAGATTTCAACTTCCCTCTTCAATTTCGTTCTCTTCATTCGAACTCCCTCATATTTCTCTCCCTCTCTTTCTCTCTCTTCATTTTCTCTCTCATATTTTCTCTCTTTCTTTCTCCCGTCTCTCCTCACTTGAACAAGTTGTAAATGTCTCCTCAATTTTTCTCTCTTTATTTGAACTCACATCTTTTTCTCTCATTTTCCTTCTCTTTTTTCATTTGAGCTCCAACATTTTTTTTCTCTCTCTCTCTCTTTCTTTCTCCGCTCTCTCTCCCACTCTCCTCATATAAACAAGTTACAGATATTTCCTATATACGTTTAATCTCGACTTGCATTTAATGCGTGATACAACCTCGTATATAAGTATTAATAAAGAACACTTTGACTTTTTTTCCACATATATGGTAAGAAATCTTTAAAAAGAAATGTTTGGGTTATGAATTTGAGGGAACCAATTGGTCAAATTTGTTTTCAATTTGAATAATATGTGGAATATCCGTTTGATTTGCTCTGTGAGCATCATTATGTTTTCAAAAAAAATAATTTTTGTTTACCAGGTAGTCATTACGATAATGACCAGTGGTAATGATCGCCGTGACTGATATAGTAATTATCATAATTAATAGTGGTCATAATGGTGATTACCAGCATCATATGCTAAACTTCTTTTGTCATTAGTATGATTTTAATGCTAAATTCACTTTCAAACTAGTTCTCTTAGATACACAATTCAAACGTTCTTTTTTCAAGATTTCTTATTTTAGATTTGTGAGTTATGTGTGTTTTGTAGGATGTCGGAAGGCCAGGAGAATACATGTTAGATTCTTGATGGAATTTGATATTAGTAATGCAGAAATGACACGTAGAAAGGCGAAAGGTGGCTCTTGACTTATTAGTTTACGTTTAATTTTTTCAGCCTCTGCCGGCGGATCAGTTTGAGTACTTTGTTACTAACTTATTCATTGAAACGTGGATTGTCAACAATTTTCAGGATTTCTTTTAATGTTGGTTACGCATTTATCTTCGCACTTTGATATTTTAAACTTTTAGTAGGAGTATGTTTGATGTTTTGGTGTTTTGTTTGTTTGTTTGTTTGTTTGTTCTTTTTTAAATTCTATTTTAAAAGAACTATGAAGCACAAATATGCTGTTATGGTGGCTAAAAAAAGCTGCTTAGTGAATAACTTAGTCAGGTTTTATTCAGAAAATTGATTATAGTCACTACAGAAATTACCGTAGTGTACCAATTCAACTATTTTGTTATGTTAGTAGTAGGATTTCTTTACCGATTATACATCAAATGAAAAAACCACCAGTAGTTTTTTTTAAAAAAATATGTTTAGTGAATAACTTAGCATTTTTTTATTCAAAAAATTGATTATGGTCATTATAGAAATTACCAAGTGGTCATTTCAGAAATTAACGTAGTGTATCAATTCAACTACTTTGTCCTGTTAGTAGTAGGATTTCTTTACCATTTACACATAAAATGAAAAGAACCACTAGTAGAATCTAATAAAGTTACTTAATGAATAACTTAGGCATGACAAAACACACTATTTCCTTAGGGTTAGACATGTTAGAGAGATTGTAATATATCTCTCAATCTTGATATCACAAAATTGGATTAAAACACATTCAGGAGAGTAGGTTGACGCAAGCACGCGCTACAGCGCGAAAGAGAGCGTGCTGCAGCGCACAGATGCGCTGCAGCGCGTTTGGGCGCTGCAACCTGCGCAAAACCCTCGGGTCTGTTTTGCTAGGCACGCGCGCTGCAGCGCATAGCAGCGTGCGTTGCAGCGCACGGGCGCGCTGCAGTGCGCGTTTGGGCGCTGCAGCCTGCGCAAAACAGACCCTCGGGTCTGTTTTGCTAGGCATGCACGCTGCAGCGCACAGCAGGGTGCGCTGCAGCGCACGGGCGCGCTGCAGCGCGCATTTGAGCGCTGCAGCGCAAATCTTCGACGGAAAATGTGTTCGTGTGTTTTAGTGATCTGAAAAGGTCTCGAACCATTGCATCTATTTGTGATATGTTTTCTCACATATCTGAGCACTTATTAACAATAGAAATAACTATTG
>NW_010360322.1:77642-78001 GCF_000414095.1 Morus notabilis
TGATATACATTGTTCTGGAACTCAATATTTTTGCTGGATATTGTGTTCAGGGTTTGTTGTATCTTGGGGGTAATTTGTCATTTAGAACTCGTTAGCAAACTTTGAGAAGTGGGGGCAAATAAAACCTTAAAGGAAAGTATTCATATACGCCTCAAACCCTTTTTTCTGAATTATCTATTCTTTTTCATCCTCCCAAATCCAAATTTTCTCCAACAATCTTTAAGGTTTTAAACTTGCTGCAATGGAGGTTGAAAAGAACATGACGTCTTTCCTCAATCCTAATGTTCAACTTGATCGTTTTGATGGTACCAACTTCACTCGCTAGAAAAGAAAGTTATTCTTTCTTCTCACCATGCTTA
>NW_010360322.1:78177-80467 GCF_000414095.1 Morus notabilis
AACGCTCTTGAATACAAATACAAAACTGAGAAGGAAGGTACGGACAACTTTCTTATCTTGAAATTTCTAGAATATGTCATGGTTGACACCAAGTCCGTTCTAGATCAAATACATGAATTGCAAGTCATTATTATTAAGCTTCGTGAATTGAAGGTTGAGATTTCTAAATCATTCCAAGTGGGGGCAATTATTGCTAAATTGCCTCAAAGTTGGAATGGTTATAGAAAGAAACTCCTTCATAGGAGAGATGACATAACTTTGGAGGAATTACAAAAACACTTGAAAATAGAAGAAGATACTAAGTCTCGTGATTTCAAGAACAAAAATGTTGATTCCTCTAAAGTTAATGTTGCCGAAGCTAGTAAGTTTTCAAAGAACTTCAAAGTCAATAATGACAAGAAGTTCAAGAAGGCAGGTAATGGCCAAAAGAAATTTTCTGGAAATTGTTTCTTTTGTGGAAAGAAAGGCCATCGCCAAAATGACTGCAGATACAAGAAGAAAAATGAAGAAGTTAACACCAAGGCCAATGCCGTTGAAGAGAAATCCGAAGACATATGTGCTATGGTCTCGGAATTACAAATTGGCATGATTACCGAAACTAACATGGCTGCATTTAAATCCTCCTATTGGTGGCTTGATTCCGGTGCCACAATCCATGTTTGTAATGACAGGACTATGTTCTTATCTTACAAAGTGGAAAAAAAAGGACAAACTGTTCTCATGGGGAACAATGATGCAGCGATGGTTGCCGGGAGAGGAGTGGTGGAGATTAACTTTACTTCCGGAAAGAAGCTTACATTGAACAATGTACTTCATGTTCCTGATATTAGGAAAAATCTTGTATCCGCTAGTCTTATGTGTAAGAATGGACTTAAGATTGTACTTGAGGGCAATAATTGTATAGTATCTAAGAATGGGATCTTTGTGGGAAAGGGGTATTCTTGTGATGGCATGTACAAACTAAGCGTTAATAATAAAGATGATGTGAATTCTCTTTATATTGTTGATTCTTTTGATGTTTGGCATGCACGTTTAGCACACTTAAATTTTAGATCTTTGAAATACATGTCTAAACATGGTTTGATTAATTGCAAAGATATTAAAAATGATAAGTGTGAAATTTGTATACAAGCAAAGATGACTAAGAAACCTTTTCCTAGAGCCGAACGTAATACTCAATTATTGGATATGATTCATACCGATATTTGTGAGTATAATGGAATTCTGACTAGAGGAGGAAAGATATACTTTATCACTTTTATTGATGATTGTTCTAGATATACTTATGTGTATTTACTTAGAACAAAAGATGAAGCCTTTGATAAATTTAAATTTATAAGGCTGAAATTGAGAACCAAAAAGATAAGAAAATCAAAATGGTTCGAAGTGATAGAGGTGGTGAATATTTCTCAAATGAATTTGATGCTTTCTGTGAAGAGCATGGAATTATTCATCAAAAGTCAGCCCCTTTTACTCCTCAACAAAATGGACTGGCTGAAAGAAAGAATAGAATATTTACCGATATGATTAACTCTATGTTTCTTAATTCTAAATTGCCTAATAATTTATGGGGGGAAGCTTTACTTACTGCATGTCATGTTCACAATAGGATTACATCTATGAAATCACATGTCTCTCCATATGAAGTATGGAAAGGAAGAAAACCAAACTTGATGTATTTAAGGGTGTGGGGCTGTCTAGCCTTTTATAGAATTATTGACCCTAAATCATCAAAGTTAGGAGCTAGAGGTATTAGAAGTGTTTTCGTAGGTTATGCTGAAAATTCCAAGGCTTATAGATTATTGAATCTAGATTCTAATGTTGTTGTGGAATCAAGAGATGTTGAATTTGTTGAGAACAAGTTTAGCCTTGATTCTACCATTGAATTAGAATCTAATGTTAATCGACCATATGTTGACGTTCCCGGTACCTCTACAAATAAAAGGAAAGAGTCTATGACTTCTTTCGAACTGAGAAGAAGTCAACGTGAAAGAAAAGAAAAGAACCTAGCACCAGATTTTATTTCATCTCAAGCTTTAACCTTTTTGGTTGAAGGAGATAGAAATGGTGTACTCAATAAAATACCATTGTTGCTTAATGTAGAGGAAGATCCAAAGACATTTAATGAAGCTATGACTTCAAGGGATGCCTCCTTTTGGAGAGAGGCCGTGAATGATGAAATGGATTCGATTATATCGAATCAAACTTGGATCTTGGTCGATCTTCCTCCGGGATCAAAACCAATAAGCAACAAATTGGTGTTTAGAAGAAAGTACAATACCGATGGGTC
>NW_010360322.1:83135-111774 GCF_000414095.1 Morus notabilis
CGCGTTTGAGCGCTGCAGCGCAAATCTTCGACGGAAAATGTGTTCGTGTGTTTTAGTGATATGAAAAGGTCTCGAACCATTGTATATATTTGTGATATGTTTTCTCACATATTTGAGCACTTATTAACAATAGAAATAATATATATTGTTATAAGTGCATCAGCATATAAAAGATAACCATCAAATTGAAAAGGTATCTTTATGTGAAAGGTTGTAACACTTAAAGATGATGGATGCATCCCTGTCTTTATATGATGGACTTCAGAAAATACAGATGACATACAATTGTTCTGGAACTCAATATTTTTGCTGGATATTGTGTTCAAGGGTTTGTTGTATCTTGGGGGTAATTTGCCATTTAAAACTCGTTAACAAACTTTGAGAAGTGAGGGCAAATAAAACCTTAAAGAAAAGTATTCCTATACACCTCAAACCCTTCTTTCTGAATTCTTTATTCTTTTCATCCTCCCAAATCCGAATTTTCTCCAACAAGACGTCTCCGGGAGCCAACTCTTTGAGAAAATCTCCAGTTCGCTAGAGTTCACCTATATACATGCCGTTATTCTTCTTTACATGATAAGTAAACTAAAGCAACTTTAAAAATGTAAACAAGTTGAACAAATACTTGAGACAATAGGCCGAAAAAAGTGCACTATTAGAAAAGAAAAGAAAATGAGAAATAGACATGCACAAAAATAACTTATGTTTATATATATAATACATGTACATATATCTAGTTACGGGAATTACACCCTAAAAAGAAAACATTGAAAACTTCCTCTAAAATTTTTCAATTTTGATAATTAAAATTTCTAACTAATAAATTAAGAACTATCTCTCACCTCTCTACATGTCGTCTCCACTTTACGAATCTTAAATTTCATCAAGATCATCTCCACGCTTAAATAAATATAGTACAAAAATCGTAAATGAGTGACATATGTCCCAAATTCTATAAAGTCTATACAACTGTACAATCAAACCCGGGTCACGAATTCTATTCAAACCTAACAATAATCTATAAGGAGTTATTTGGTTGAGAGATTCGTTCCCTGATTCGAATAATAGTTCGTGGTTCGCTATAGTATTTTTTCTCATAAAAAATATATGTAAATAAAAAATAATTCTAATCACATAATTTTAATCCATGAATCAAGCGTCTCTTAAAATACCCTCACAGTCATCATTTTGAGGTAAGAAAAAATTCTTTACCTAACTTTTATCGCTCTATTTATTGCTCCCAATCAGCACACAAATCTCAGCATCGGAGTACCTTTAGTAGACACTCGCTCCGAGACTTCCTTTCACTTTTCGGTGTGGGACGATACTAGTCTAACGCGAGAAGAGACCGTGGTTCGAGCAGAAGGCGCAGAGAAGTCGAGTTCGATCACTGTGTGTGTGCCTCTGCACATGGTGGTGAGTCAGATACATCAACGCCACGTCACCGCCAATGCCTTATGTTCCATGTACAAATATAATGGCACGTGCGTGTACGAGTGAGAACCCCGTTGCCATTTGGTAGCTCAAAAATCCAAAGCGGAGAAGTGAAAGAAGTGAGTCACCATCACTATCAAAGACAAAAAGGCAAAAGTTGCCGTTCGTTTGCTTACAATTCACTTCACTCTTCCTTGAAAACATAAACATTCCATTTGATTCAGTTCAGTTCAGAAATGGGTCTCTCCTTCAGCAGAACCCGAAGGAACCAAACTGGAAGACGAACAAGACAACGACGACGACAACAACAACACCGCCACAACCAACCCCCTTCTTCTTCCTCTGCTTCTGCTTCTTCTTCTTCTTCTTCTTCTTCGGCTAATCCTGCGCGGGGCCCACTTCCCTCCGGTTCTTTCGCTCCGGCCAAGAAGATCCAGAACGACGTCAATGTGCATAAGGACTCCATTAGGATTACTCGTGACGACGACGATTCAGACTCCTTGTTGGTCTCTTTCACTTTCGATGCTCTCGTTGATGGCAGGTAAAGTAACCCACTGGGTTTCTCATTTTCTTCCTATCTTTTTTTTTTTTTCCTTAGATTTTTTTCTGCTTTATTATTATTTTCATGATTTTGTCGCTTAAGGATGTTTATTGGCATATTTGGTTTATTGTTTTTTGGATAGTTCGTTTGGCCTTGACAGTTCTTTTAATGAATGTTGTTAATTGGTTCTATGATAATTACCCGAATTTCAGTTGGATAATCTTTTTTATTAGGAATAAGTATTGGAACTCATGAGCACTTGACTTGGTGTTCTCTTGGCTCTTTTGTTTTGAATTTGATGGGATTTTGATCAAATTGTGAACCATTGTCATAGAGCAATTAGGGTATGCCTAAAGATTGTACCTTTTATTCCGAGGTGTTAGGGAAAAAAAATGCAAATTTGTAGGTTATATTGTAATAATTTAATTATGCTTCTAAATTTAAGAGAGGTTTAAGTTGAATTTTGAAAGGAAAAGAACGGGTGAATGTGTTAAAACTAGTTTCCACGTGAACGTCGAATTCGTTGCAATTGTTTGAGCTTAAGAGCGGCCGATGAGGTATCCTTGATGGTGGAGGAAAGGCTTTTCAGTTTTTTTTTTTTTTTTTTTTTTTTTTTTTTGGGTTTAAAAATAAAACACCCCAAACAAAAAAAAAAAACAAAAAATATGAAATTGATGTCCAACGAGATGAGAAATTGTTCCAATTTTGTTATGTGCTGGATCGTATGATTGTTGCATTGTGTGGCATATTGTCACTTTTTACCATATCTATAAGATGTTTGTATTTTTGATCTTCTGATAAAATTTAGACTATCTGTCAATGTATTGATATAACTATTCACTGCTAACTAATGGGGATTGGGCTGATGGGACGATCAACTTGAATTGATGTTTATACTTCGATCCGCTGTGCAGTAGCTGCTGAACTCTTGATCTTTTGTTTTCTCCCCTTTTTTGATGACAGTATCACCATATTCTACTTTGCCAAGGAGGGGGTGAATTGCACATTTACTCCAGTATACCCAGAATATTATACGCCAACAAAAATCCCATTTCAGAAAGGTCTAGACCAGAAATTTTTTCAGCCATCTGGAACTGGCATTGACCTAGGTTTCTTTGAAATGAATGAGTTATCTAACTCGACAACAGCAGAAGGTATCTTCCCGCTCGTCATCCAGGTGGAGGCATTCCCACATCCCTCGACAGATGTAGAGTCTGGTCAACCTCATTCAATTACGTCTCCTCACACACAGATTACTCAAGCTGTACTGGATGAGACTAAAGACAGCCAGTATCAAGTGAGAGTAATCAAGCAGATCTTGTGGATTGATGAGGTTCGTTATGAGCTATGTGAACTCTATGGAATTGGAAATTCTGACAAATCAGGCTTTGATGACAGTGAGCCAGGGAAAGAATGTGTGATATGCATGATGGAGCCAAAAAATACGGCTGTATTGCCTTGTCGGCATATGGTAAGGGCTCCAACTTTCATTCTCTTTGTTAATCTTATTGGAAAGGGAGGTAAAAGAGTCTTAATATTGTTTCTGCAATATAATATCTGCTGGATTGGTAACGGATTAAGTCATTGTCCCCCATTGTATGACCTAGTATTTGCTGCTGTTTTAGTTATGTGATCTGTCTACAATTGCTCTTGTTTGTGCATGTTCTGATTATGCCTATTTGCCTTTAAATCTCAGATTACAACTATTATGATAAGCTTGGTTGACTGATTTTGCTTTCCAAATTGTGGTATATTAGTTAAACAACTTATTCAAGAAATTGATACACTACTTTGGGCTTTCATCCACTTTTGGATAACTTGCTAAATAGAACAACTAACTCTCTGGTCTTTTTTTATTAAACATTAGTCATTAATCTAGAGGTCAGTGTTTGGCCACTACTAGCATTTTAAGCCTTCTAATTTATACAACTGCTATACCTGCAATGAACCTGCTATGAAAACGATACACCTGCTCTACTGACCCTACCATTTGTAGAGAAGAAATAAGTCATAAGGGAAAGAAATAACAGAACAACTACTTGATAAGGTGTTGCTAAGAGACAAAAGTAATAAAGCAACTATTCCAGTAACACACCTGCTATGCAATGCCAGCTATGAAAGTGGATGTATAGGCCTCCTATCCCATACCCAATCCAAGAGAGATATTTAGATATTGGAACTTTGTTCCCAGTTCAGGAAAGTCCTTGATAGTAAAAACTAATAATATGCAGCTACCGATAGGTGGCTGGTCTAGGTACAGAAGAAACACATAAGATGACCCTGTTGGTGGCCCTCGTTTGCTGATGGTGCGAGTTGTATCCAGAAACTCTGTTGATCATTGTGACCCGGATTGGGTTATACTGATTTGTATTAATTAGTGCTACTGAATTCCTGAGTGATAGAGCACATAGCTCGACAACTTTAAGGTCTTTAACTTGATTTTCGACATATCTAGTGCATGGTTCTTGTGGATAATTGCGCATCCAGGTTTGTCATGGGACTTATAATGGTCGTCTTTCAAACTGGCTACCAAGCAAAAGCAACACATTACTATGAAAAAAAATGGAAACTCCGTAAAACTTATTGCTGTGCTTTGGACATTTTTTCCCCTTTCTTGGGCTTAATTCTAATTAAGCTGCTGTTGTTTTAAGCATGAAAATTTTTCGTGGATAGAAAATCTACCCGATCATTTTTGTGCATGCGCCTTTTCTTCATGTGATCATGCACCCTTTCTTCATGTGATCTCTCGTTAATCTGATGTAAATTTTTGTTTTTGAAGCATTTGAGCTAAAATTACATTGCCTTAACAAATAGAGTTAGTTATTTTTTGGTTTGCCTCAACTCAGCTCTCTCCCGTTCTCTCCCTTACCGTCTTGATTTTCGATTCTCTGTTTCAGTGCATGTGTAGTGATTGTGCAAAAGCATTGAGGGCTCGATCAAACAAGTGTCCGATTTGTCGTCAGCTCATACAAGAACTTATAGTGATCAACGTTGATAAAGGTGAAGACTCTGGAACTTTATTGTTAACAATGATTTTTTTTTCCTTTGATTGATCATAAATGGAATGTTTAAATTGCCTATCGTTCTTTTGGTTCTCTTCCCTCAAGTTGTTTTATCGATCTCGCATAATTTACTTTCTTTTATATCTTGTTTAATAGCAATTTCTCCATCTTAAACAATTTTTGTCTCTCTTTCCAGCATCAACCTGAGCGGGGTTTTTTTCCCAGATTTCCTCAACATTCAAGATTCATGAGTGGATATCATTCTTACAGTTTTGAAGCAGACTTTCAAGTTTTGAAGCAACAATAGTTAGTTGTGAGGCAGTTTATACTTTATCAGCTTTCAGGCATTGAATTTTATTTAACCACAAACGTAAAAAGATTCACATTTCATACATTAAAATCAGAATATAGTTTGCCATGATTTATGACGAGAGAAAAAAATAAAATCAATTTGTTTCCATCCCAAAGAACATTGTGTACAGCTTTACAAGAATGATTGGAATATTGATCATTCTATGTTGGATTGCTACAGAAGTGACTTTAAACATGTCTTTTTCTTTCCTTTGGGCTTTTGAGTATTTCAGATGGTTAAGAACAGCATAGGTCATTGTCTATGTTGGCACTTGTTTCTCTCTCCTCTCCTCTCTCTCTCCCCCCGAGTAAAAATGAAAAGCATGCGCATGTTTGTGTAGTGGGCATGTATGGTGTGAAACTTGGAAAAATAGAATTAGACAAAGGAATATTGGCAACACAAGTTAGCATAAGAGGGAAAAGTGAGTTGGGTTGTCTGATGATTTGTGGGCTTTACAAGGAAGTAAAAAAAGAAGGGGGACAAAAGTGACATATTAGTCTTGATAGGTGTCTAAAAGTGAAAAAAAAAAAAAAGGAGAAAAAGAGAAAAAGAAAAAATGGAATCAGTGACTATACTTATTGCTGGGGATTGGAATCTTTGTTGGGTTTGTTCTTTACAGAAGAAAAAGTAAAAGAGGCTATGGACCTCTGTGTCATTTCATATTGGCTAATTCCTTTTTCTTTTCTCAGGTGGTTTATTAAGGACTCGTGAGAGTTTTTAATGTAAATAAAATGTGACTATTTTTTAGAGTTTTTAACTGTAATAATATTAAAATTAAAAATTTAATTTGATAAAAATTAAAAATTTGATTTGATAAAAGGAACAGACTTTAACTAGTTTTATCACAATTTCTTTTGTGAAAATGAAGTCTGTTTGCCAATAGGCATTGTAATTTCACTTTATGCATTGGGTTTCTACACATTCCAACTCTCTGACTTGACTCAGTTTGACTCATTTTGGACTGCACTTGTTGCAGGCAAACAAACGTTAAATATTCTATTTGTTTCAAATAATGTTTTAACTTGATCACATTATTACAGTTTAGCCTATAATAATATCACAACAGTATAACATTCATCCCAAGCTATGTAGTCAGGGAATTTATTCCCTAGAGTTCAGTTTGATTGAAACAAAAGCCATGACAGTGCTCTGATTACTGAATATTATTATATCCAACAGTTATTACATGGGCACAAAAACTTTGGACGTGCTGATGGGTTTTCCCTTTTGAACAAAACCATGCTATTAGGCACATATGGTAATCTTGATAAGTAAGTGCATGAGTCAGGATTTGTACCTTTTATTTTTAGTTTATAATTTTTTTAATTAAATAATTATACTAATAAAAAAATATTTATTAAAAGTAAAGAGTAAAGATTTAAACTCATGTACTCTTAAGACTAAATTTTTTATTTTTTTCATTGACTATTGAACATCAAAGACTAAGGGCTTGTTTGTTCGTGTAGATGTATAAATTTAGGCAGCTTGGTCCGGCCTCAAAGGAAATTTAGGATCGGGCCGGGGCAGGCTTAAAAGAGAAATAATTGGCCCCTAAACCCTAAAAATTTAAGACCGGTTCAGAATTTTATAAAAACTATAAAAATTAATGAGTCTCATAGATTTATATTTTCCATCATTTTTCATTTTCTCTCTACCAAATAACTTAAAATTCTATTTTCTTCTATAAAATTCTTCATCTATTTTATTTCTCCTCTCTTTTCCACCCTACCAAAACAAACTGTTAAAGTGTCTGAAATCACGCCGCTTCCTCCTATCTTTTCCACCCTACCAAAACAAACTGTTAAAGTGTCTGAAATCACGCCGGTCTTCAGTAAACAATTTTTTTTTTTTTTTTTCAGCATCTGAGATTCTTTTGGAAACGCCTAGGGATATGTTAGCACAATAAATTGAAAACAAAGTCGATCGTCAAACCCCATTATGTACAGTGTAAGAACATGATGGAGGCCTGTGCGAATGAGGCTGATTGTCCAACAACTACTGTGTACGCTTCCTTTATGTTGGGGTCCAACTCCCAACTGAGCTTGTCAAGTCAAATACAAGAAATATTAAGAAGCCTCTCTTCTCTCTGGTCCATCTCTGCTAGAGTTAGTGAGTGTCCCTTAAATAAGGGTACCCCCAACCCCATCCTTTTGTTTCTATTCGGGACCCCCCCTCACATAATAATTGTCTTGGCTTGTCAATGCCCCAACAAAATAAATAAATAAATATATAAATAAATCTTCTCTTACCTCATTAAATATTTTCATTTTGTTTGTTTCTCCTCAAACTCCAATCCATTTACTCCTCTTATGTGCTTGTACGAACGTAGTCCCAAAATATTCTGAAGGAGCAAATTAATAGCTCCCTGGAAAAAGACAAAAAAAGATAAAAAGAAAATGAATATATAAATTTGTATTTTTGTTTTTGAGTATCTTGTGGTAGGAAATATATATTGCAAGTCGACAATGCAGACTTGTAGAAGATTATTTCCGAGTCGAATAAATTGTAAATGTCACAATTTTTTATTTTGATATATTTTAAAATTTTCCCAATAAGTTTTTACTTTATGCAATTTTTCTTGGTCGTGAATTTTGGTTTCACACATAAGACCAAAAACCTGGGAAGTTCTACTATGCTTGAGAGAGGGTTGTTCTTTTTAGAGTGTAACTTGAGTGTAGTTTTTGAGTTAAATTTGAGTTATAACTTGAGTTGAAGTTGTAACTTGAATAAAATTGAGTAAAGTTGAATAAAATTGAGTAAAGTTGAATAAAGTTGAAACTTAAAAGAACATGAACTTGAATAAAGTTAGAACTCGAGTTGTCTTTTTTGAGTTTTTTAGACAAAAGAACATGAGTTTCATACATAAGATTAAGAGCCCGTTTAGTTAGAGGATTCATTCTCTGATTCGAATCATGGTTCATGATTTGCTACAGTATTTTCTCTCACAAAAAACATACGTAAATCGAAAATAATTCTAATCTCATGGTTCTAATTCATGAACCAAACAGAATGAGCTTACTTCACATGAAAGGGAATGAGAAACGGATGTTTCTTCCCATCTTTACTTACGAAATTAAGAATAAAAGTATGGCAAACATTCCCTAATTGTGGAGGTAAATTTTATATCTAAAGGTGGTAACAAAATATGAAAGTCTACGGGAAATGTCTCTGGTTAGACACCGGACCATTGAACACTTACAATATTTGTCATTTATAATAATAGTCTAGTAATTATAATATTGGGTGGCTTCCTTCGTTTTTGTTAATTTAAATCACAATTTAAATTTTTATTACAGTATTTTTTTTATAAATATTAAATTTAACTTTTTATTTTATATTCTTTTTTTATATATAAATTTATTTTTTAATTTAAATTAAAAATTTAAATCAGTGAAACGAACGAGTCGGATCACATAAGTTTCAAAACTGGTAACGTAAATTGAAGCTCAGCTCACAGCTTAAAACGACGCAGAAAAATTAGCAAAAAGTTTATGAAGTGAAAACAGCAGGCAATGCATGCGTGACAGTAAATGAAAAAATGATCTTTCTGTGTAAGAACATCAGCTCAGCTTCACACGTCTGATCAAAACTGTCGGTGAGGAATCCCCATAAGATCTTTTCTTTTTCTTTTTCTTTTTTTTTTTCTTTTTTCTTTTGTATTTTTTTTTCTTTTACTTTGGCGATGAACAAAAGAAAGAAAAAGTCAGCAAGGAATATAAGCCTGCAGAATCTATGCGGTTGTACGAGAGTCTGTTCATGATTCACACTCTACTTTTTTAACCATAAACTTGCCAATGTAAAATTCAAGGTCACGCGACTCTGTACAAATACATCATTGGTTAAAACTCAGAAATGATATGATTATCAGTTGACAATGTTGATGCATTGTTTTTGTTGTTTTATTAGAAATTAGTGGTATGGTACCAAAAATATCTTGTTTGAAGAAGGTTTTTTTTTTCTTTTAGGAGATTTTCACTTGTATAATTTTTCTACTAGTTATGTCAATTTTTGACTGTTGATTAGATTAAAATCACATTAAATTTTAAAATGTATGTAAAATAAACAGTTTTTAATATAAATTTAACAATTAAAAATAAAAAATTATTGATAATTTATTTTTTCTATTCCTATTAGAGAAACTCTATTTATATACCCCACAGGCTACCATCTACATTTTGAGGTTATAAAAAAACTTGTAACTTATATTTGAATTGTATCGTATTTATATTTTCACATGTAAATATATATTAAATTTAATATTTTGTTGGTAAAAGATTTTTTTCTTATTATTTCTTCATTTGTCAAAATTGACCATTGATAGGGAAAAGTAAGAATTGTACATAAATTCAAAATATGAAGGAAAAAATGTGATAGAGTCTAAAATACAAGTCATGAGTTTTTTTTAATAATCTCGAACTACAGAGTATATATAACAGTGAAAAAACCCACAAATTGTTATAATATGACCCTAAACTCAATATGTGATGATGATTATATTATATTGAAAAAAGTATATGACAATTCAACGGATCTTGATAGCGATATAAAATTTTATCATGTCATGTCACAAATTTCTTCTGTTGCATTATTTGTTCCAATCTAAAACTTTTTAACGAATGATTGTATTTTAATGTTCATTTCTAATTTCACATAGGTAGAGCATGAATCTGTAATGTAAAAAATTAATAGCAGTAGTGCCCTTACTTCTTTGTGGTTTTGTTTTCATGTAACGTTAGCTTAGAATATTTTCTTCTCTTGACCGTTAGCTTACAAATTTGAACGTGCATAAAGAGTTCTCTAAGCGAAGGCCAAAGCAGAATAAAGCCTGGCACTACTCATTTTCCTGGAATATGCATTTCTTTTCTTTTACACAGCTCATCAGTAATATTCTTGTGTATAGTATATATCCTGTTTTGTGGATTGTCCCCAAAAAACATACAATTTGCAGAGGTTAAAACAACACTAACGCAGGGAGTTTTTTTTTTCAGAGGTCTCAGAAAAAGAATGCCCCAAAAATTCAAATTTTCTTCTGAAAAATAGAACTGAAACATTCAGAGGTCAGACAACTACTGCCCTTGATCCAGCAATCCTTTTGCCTTCCAACTCTCCTTGATTTGGGCACGAGTAAGAAAATGTCACCGTCTTTTTAAGGATTCATATTGTCCACTTGCATTATTTTGCTACGAAAAAATATATCAAAAGTGTCATTACATTATCACCCAGCATCACTTTTAGAATCTATTGAATTTAAAGTTATAACATAAGAATGACTAGTCCACGCTCTAATCAATAATCCTGGGACTCGGGAGGTTCATATTATCCACTTTAGTCCTACAAGAACACAATTTTTATTAGAATGCGTCTTTAGGAGCGAATAAGTGGCATTCCTTTAAGTTCCAATAAGCCCTCTCTCTCCCAAGTATATCTACACGTTTGATATTCGTGAAATGGATGATGACAGAGAAACTATATTATGATTAAAGTGAATAGTTTTAAATCCAATTTATTAGAATGCGTCTTTAGGAGCGAATAAGTGGCATTCCTTTAAGTTCCAATAAGCCCTCTCTCTCCCAAGCATAACTCTACACGTTTGATATTCGTGAAATGAATGATGACAGAGAAACTATATTATGATTAAAGTGAATAGTTTTAAATCCAAAAAGTTCATAATCCCAAAATCTTTCTCTAGTGGAGTATCTCAAAGCAAATCACTCTCTTAATTTCCCCTTATGAGGTCGAATGTTCCATAAGGTTTTAATATTATACTTGCCGATTTTTATTTCCTTTAAGCCTACCAGATTTGAACAACTGGAGAAAAGTAAAAAGACCATAAAGTGTCATTAGATCACACTATCACACAAATGAACAAGTTTTAATCATACCAATCTGATTTCCAGTGAGCAAAGAAGTTTGGTCAGTCAAAACTTGGGGTTCAAAAAGCTCTTTTTTTCTTTTTTTGTGATCTAACACTAAACCCCATAAAGGATTTTAGTAAGGTTGGATGTTTATCTTGTGCCTTGTAGTGGGGTTCCTTTTTGTCATCATTCAAACTTCTTTTGCAGAGAAAAGGATAAATTTTTACCAATTGTTTAGAGATGAATTTAAATAAAGAACAAACAAGGACAACCTAAGTTATATATCTTTTTTTCTTCTCATGCTTTTTGGGTGGTTTCTTCGATAGAGCTTGAAAAAAAAAAATAGAAAAAAATAAAATTTACCCGTAAGAATGTATGAGTCTGAATTTTTACCTTTTACTCTTGATAAATATTATTGTATTAGTATAATTATTTGATTAAAAAGATTATAAATTAAGAATAAAATATAAAAATCCTGACACATATTTATCAAAATTACTGTTATTAGTATAGTGGATATACCTAATTTAGAATAATGCTATTGCTATAGTCCTTATCCAGATATATGTATATAATACTATGTAAATGTGTGTGTTTCCGCAAAGTGGTTTCTCTCAGTATAGTACAAATCGCATTTAATTTTGAAATAATTAATATTGAGATGTTGGTGATCCCCATACTTCCATTACTTCCTCATACATTTTTTTTTATCCTCATATGATTTTCTTATCACCGTCCCATTATATTCACATGACCCAATTAATAAGCTGGCCACGTGACCTTATGAAAAGATATTTTCGTAGCAATAAATAAATAAAAGTCTTCATAAGGAAAAAATATTAGGGCAATAACCTGGCACTGGCAGTGGCATATGCCCTGCTAATTTTATACATGTTTAGGCTCAACAGTTATTATGGCCTTTTGTCTTTTTGGTTCGAAAAAACCTTGATTTAATCATTAAGAAAGCTGTATGATGTCTGAAAGTAAAATAAAAGAAAACATTGCCGAAACCTTTAACCAAGGAAAATATGTGTGTTTTTTTTTTCTTGCCTTGTTTAATTCACGGAAAACATGATAATTTCTGTGGGCAGAGATACAAGCCAGATTTTGGTCAAACAAAAGCTGGGCCACTTAAAGAGAGTCGGGATATGGGTCTGGTGATCAGCCCATTACAGCCATGATTAACTGGAAGTAGGGTCCAAGGCAGTGTTCATGATTCATACCTAATAAAATATTCACTGCTGGCATAGTATTAATTGTTAAAAAATTTCTCTCGCATATGATATGAAAGAATAAATTTTATTTTATAGGCATTGATTTAAACCATTAAATTCATTCTAAATATTATTTAAGCTTACCAACCTTTTATTTTAACGTGGTTTTAATCGTATTAAACATTTAAAATTATACACTATAAAAAGCTTTTAGGGTCCTTTTGGTTCTTACTTTTAAATTAGTAATTATTGATTTTGTCATTTAAAATTTAAATTTTTATGAGAAGAAAACATTGTACTAGAATTAAAATCACGAATTTAAACACATAAAACAAACAAGTCCTTAATTGTTGATATTATATTTACTGGGATCCACTTATAATCATAATAACTGCAAGTTTTTTATATTTTATTTTTGTTTATTTTATTATAAAAAAGAGAGGTTTTTTTGAGGTCTTTTTATCAATATGATTAGTTTTTAATCATTAAATCTGATTAAAATTATATCAAATTAAAATATATAAAAAATAAAAAAAATTTGATATAAATTTTATAACTGAAAATAGAGTTTTTTTGGGCACTAAAAAGAATTAAAAAGAGAGAGAGAGAGAGAGAGAGAGAGCTTCTAACTATTAACCCTAAAAAAAATGATAAAAGCCTTGTCCTTTAAAGATTTTAAGGCATACAACATATAGAAAGCCGTCGTCTCGCCAGACAGGCTATTCTCCAGCTGTTCACTTTGCCTTGCACACTGAGTAACCGCCTCTTCTCTCTCCCTCTTTTCTCTCTCAAAAAACATTATTTTCAAAAACACTAAACCCCCCAAATAGAGAGAGAGAAAGCGAGGAGCTTTAGAACATTATTAAACCGGAAAAAGTGTTTAATGCTCACCAGCCGACTTTGAAAACTCTACTTCTCACTTAAACCTCTCTCCCTCTCTCTTTCTCTGTCTTTTATTCTTTGCTCACTGCTTCAGTCTCTCTCTAAAGATGAGTAAACAAGAGTTTATGAAGGTTCAGGTACACCCTTTATAACTATTTTCATTTATCACGTAATTATTAAACCAAGCTCAAAAACTACCCTTCGCTTTCTTCTCTTCTCTCTATTTACTTTAAATCTTTTTTTTTTTTTTCCTTTCTAATAATTTTCAGGGGTTGTTTTGTTTTTTCTATGCAGACTTGTGTTCTGAGGGTCAATATACACTGTGATGGCTGTAAACAGAAAGTAAGGAAACTCTTGCAGAAAATTGATGGTAAATTTTCTTACAAATTAACTCAACATTATTACTCCTTTTTTTTTCTGATACTTGAAAATAAAATAAAAATTGTCGTTTTCATTCTATAATAATTGTTCATATATTTGGTCTAGGTGTGTATAGTGTATCTATAGATGCAGAACAAGGGAAAGTGGCCGTTTCTGGTTGTGTTGATCCGGCGAAACTCATAAAGAAGCTTGAGAAGTCCGGGAAACATGCCGAGTTGTGGGGCCATGTTCAAAAGGGCGGTTCGATTCACAACCAAGTAGGCTTCAATAACCAGTTGAAGAACATGAGTATTGACGGTAAAAACAAGCCTCAAAAGGGAGGGAAAGACCAGCCAAAAGGTGTGCAAGTGCAACACGTGAAAGGTGCTAATAAGGACATGGTGAAGGTCCAACCCCCCAAGGACCAGAAATCCGTCAAGTTCAACCTTCCGGAAGAGGAGTTTGACATGAGTGATCATGATTTTGATGAGTTTGGTGATGATTTTGACGATGAGTTTGATGATGATGATGATGAATTTGATGACGAGTATGATGAGGGTGATGAGTTTGGGCATGGTCATGGTCATGGTTTGCCTAACAAGGGTATGATGCCTAACAAGGTGAATGTTATGCAAGGGAATGGAAATGGGCCTTACGGAAAGATGATGCCAATGATGGCCCATGGGCCATATGGACCCAAAGGGGGTATTGATATGCATGCCATGAACGACAAAAAAGGTGGTGGTGGTGGTGGTGGTAAAAAAGGTGGGGTTATTGATTTCCCTCTAGAGGTGAAGGGAAAAGGAAAAGGAAATAAGGAAGGAAAAGGTGGGGTTATTGATTTTCCTATAGAGATGAAGGGAAAAGGGGGTGGGAATAAGGATGGTAAAAATGGGAATGGAGGTAAAAAGGGTGGTGGGGAAGGAAAAGGGGGAGGAGTGAATGGTAAAAAAATGAGTGGTGGAGAGAAAAATGGAGGGAAGAAAAAGAAGAAAGGTGGGTTGCGTGGGCTATTTGGTTTTGGCAAGAAAAGTAGTAGCAAAGGGGGAAGTGTTTCCAAGAAGGGAAGCAACAATAATGGTAGTTTCAGTGGTGATGAGAAAAAAATTAGTAATGGGAAAAAAAGTGAATGGAATCACAAGAAGCATGAGAATAACAAAATGAAGAATGATTTTGAGATTGACATCACTAGTGGTCATGGCAAAGGCGGCAAAGGAGGTGGCGGTGCTGGGAAAGTGGGCCAGATGGGTGATATGGGCCGGGGCAGTGGGACTTTGGGCCAGATGGGAATGGGCCCAATGGGCCATGGTGGGAATGGTGGTAATGTGGGCCAGATGGGCATGGGCCCAATGGGTGGTTACCCAATGGGTCATATGGGTGGTGTGCCTGCAGTACAAGGCTTGCCTGCACAAGCAATGATGAATAATGGATACTACCAAGGGATGGGGATGGGGCCTGGGCCGGGTCATGTGCCTGCCAACCCATATAGCCAACAACAGTACATGGCTATGATGATGAACCAACAGAGGGGCAATGGGAGTGACATGTTCCAGCCAATGATGTACTCCCGGCCGCACCCCGCAGTGAATTACGCCGCGCCGGTGCCGTCCCACCCCCCAACGGACTCGTATACGCACTTCTTTAGCGACGAAAATACCGAAAGTTGCAGTATCATGTAAATTGCTAGGAGTATTTTGGTTACTAAGTCATGCTTTTGTTTGTTACCTCATGTATTATTATTGCTCTTTTTGGTGCTCTATAAGTGCAATATTTGAAAGTACCATTGCTTATGTTGGTTGGTAGTAGAGAGACTAGACAGATATTGTACCACTTTTTTTCTTCTTTTTTTTTTTTTTTTGAAGTTTCTTAGAATTAGAATCCTTTTTCTTTGCAATAGCAGGGGAGGAAAGCAACCCCCGAATACATGCAATGGACAAGTACTATGTTTAATAGTGTAAGAAAAATTAGTGAGTAAAACCTTGGGAATTTTTAGACTATTTTAATTTTGTTGTTTTTATGGCACTCGATTAACTTTCAAGATTGGGTTTTTTGGTTTCAGGAGAGAGTGGCGTAAACTCCATCTTATTCTAAAGTCTAGTAAGGAATAAGTTTCTTTTACTTGCATCTTTTGAATGATTGAATTATGGCAACCCATTTTTTTTTCCCTTTTTTATAAGCAACAATTATTGCACCTTTTATAACAATATTGTTCTGGGTAACAATTATTGCACCTTGATAACAATAGTGTTATCCTTTTCCTTTTTCAATAAATAACTTTTCCTTTGAGGGTGGGGGTTGATGATAATGGTAATGTGTAAATATTAAATACATCATGAGAAGTGTAAAAAATACTCGCAAGTTTCATGAATATCCCGCGTTGGGTCCACACGTATTAATTGATTAGAAAGCACTAGGGAGTCGAATGTTGTTGAAGACTTTACGAAGTTCATTTAGGGATGGCAATAGGATGGGGTGTAGGCGGAGGATGATTTCCCATTTCTATTCCTGCTACTAAAAAACTGTCTCCATCGCCGCTTAAGAAAGAGCCGGATCGATGTCGGAGATTCTTTATTAAAAGAGCTTTTTTTATACCCGTCTCATTTCTCATTATGTAAAATTATTTATTTTAAAATTATAGTAATTTAAAATAAAAATAGTGTAAAAATTCATTATAAATTTAGACCAAAATCAAATGTTTCATGAAAAAGTTTAAAAACATCAAAATATAAACGTAAATGATCATTCCTTGTTTCTTCCTAATAGTTTTAATTTTTATTGTATAGTTGCACATTAATATTAGGCGGAGGCGGGGTGGGGAACACTTCTCCCGTCCCCACCTCACCATAAATTAGGGACTAGATGTTGTTCCCATCCCCATCTTCATCCTCGATAATTATCTCTCATCCTCGCCCGTTCTAGGCGGGGCTCATCCCTGTGGAGAATATTGTCATCTTTAAGTTTATTTCTCAAGCACAAAAAAAGGATTCAGATAATCTAATTTTTAATATCTCAATTGATGTCTAACCAATCAAATCGTACTATATCATCTTATGATTAGCATAAAGAGTTAGTTAAAAATAAAAAGCAGTTTAATTTTTTTTATCCAACATGGCATGCTATAATTGATTAAACACTAATTAACACACTAAAATTTGACAAAATATTTGAGTTCCTTAATAAAATTTTTACAAGTTTCGTCCAATAACATTTGTTACTTGTATTAAAAATTTAAACTTTTTTTTTCCTATTAAGCTCTTAACAAATCTGGATTCACAAATTGAATGAGACGTCATAATTTTTACTTTTTTTTTTCTATTGCTGAAAGAATAAGCAAAAGTGATGTCAAAAAACCCTTTTTAGTAGGTTTTATCTGTAAGAGAATTCCTCTAGTCGTATTTGTGCATCTAGAGCCTGTTGTGATATCAAGCTATATATAGAGCACAAATTATAAACAATAACATCTGACTTGTGCACTATTGACTCTAAATCCATTCACTTTTTTCTTTTTTTGGAAAATCCACTCACATTTTACCTATAATAATGCGAGATTCATGTAGAGCAAACAAATTATTCCAGTACTCGTAATTCTACCAAACCAGCTCATTATTATTTATTAATTCATTTATTTATTTATATTATTTTTTTAACGTGGTAGAAGTCCCTGGTAACAAGACGCCATGTACTAGTATGAACAATTGAGACCAAATTATTTGCTTTACATTCTGAAGACAAATGCCACGAGAAAACATGCCATTCAAATGCCAATTATTATTATTCTAGGACTTACCATGATGAATTTCAACTCCACACCTCGTGGGGCAATCAAGTGTAAATTTACTGCCAGGTTTATGACTAGAACCACAGTCAAATGTCATTACTGGGTGATTGTTTGTTGAAACTCGCCACCTAATTATAAGAGATAATTGATTCTAGAGAGAGAGGAAAAAAAAAGCTAACTAAACAAAGCAAAGCTGGCTTAAAGAAAATGTTGTATAAATTGGCCAAAACGCCTTTTTTCCAATCACTCAAAAATATCCCTCCAGCAAAACACTCTGACCTGAGACTTTAGGCTTCAAGTTCTTTATGTCTATTACTTTATCCAAGCTCTTCAATCCAAAAAAAGAATTCTTACTATCACCTTCAACCCACATGGGCACTACTTCTACCACAATTTTTTGCAACAAATTTTTCTCAATACCCTCTTGAAGTAGCTCTTTAATATCATCTATACTCCCCCTTAAATCCAGCAAGACACTGCAAAATCCTTGGCGCTTACTATATTCGAGAATAGCATCTAAACTTATCTGATCCAGGACTACGGTTTCGATGCCTTTCTCAGAGAGTTTTGGCTCGAGTTTACTCTCTTTGTCACTGAAGATTATCATCCTAGCAGCAGCTTCTGCGGGCAAATCAGAGATTTTGATTGAAGAACTATGATTACTAGCTGCTACGACGCAAAGGGGTTGATTGGCTCCAGGTTCTTGGGAAGTAGGTATTGAAAACTTTTCAGTTATTGAGGCGGAAGATACTATAACAGCATCATATTCCTGTAACATTCGCGAGTAGTACCCACCGGACTCCACAGCTCCTTCGCCAATCTGATCTACAATTTTACCATTGACTGAGATGGAGTATCTGCCAGTCAGGAAGAGACCATCAATTTAAATAGTTTAACATCTATATCCACATAAGAAAATCAGCAAGTATACATACTGGCACACAAATATGCACATACAAAAGAATTTCATATGACACATGCCAAGAGGTTGTTGTAACCCTGCGGTTATTTCTCCTCCTAACCATACAATTACTAGTACACCTATTGTGATTCCCAATACAGGAGCAAAAATAGGAATAAGGTCTCTTTTAAAATACAAATCTAGAAAAAGAATTGGTATCTTGTACTTCTGTTGTATTACTTGTAATTTTAACAACCTAACTTCTCCCATAATGATACCTATGCCCAATAATATCCATATCCAATGTATAAATTATCAGAGCTAATAGCAAGTGAAATGAATTCTTTACCGAAGCGTGAGAAAAGTCTTCCCCGTCAACATTTGACAGATGAAAGACTCGTTCAAGCTCTTGCATAGATCTTCTTCTATACCTACAGTAACTTCAATTCCTGCATTTCTCAGTTTATCCAACCCTTTTGATGCTACAATCGGATTCGGATCGACCATTCCGACTACCACTCTTTTCACGTTGGCTTTGATTAGAGCTTCAGTACATGGTGGAGTTCTGCCATAGTGATTACATGGCTCTAAGCTTACATATGCTGTTGCATTCTCTGCCAAATCTCCTGCATCTCTAAGAGCAAATACCTATACAACAAATTGCCTATTCAAAATATTAAAAAGTTTTTTGAGCTTAAAAAAAAAAAAAAAAAAAACTCTAACTCATGTTAATCTTGAACTTTTAATTTTGGCAAATTAGCCTATGAATTTAACAAAGTATTGCGTAGTGTCTTCACATATGAAAACCAGAAACACTCTCGTACATGCAATGTGAGCTCATTTAAGTGATGAGACCAACATTTCATATGCAAACAAGAGCACGTCATGAGCGCCTCTTTCCAAATTTTAACTTCATTTATTGATTTGGGGACACTCCATACCATGTATATATTCAAGGGAAATGTACCACAGACCACAGTTACAAGTTCTAACGATAATTTCCAATTCAGTAAAAGTTCGGGGGAAAAGAGTACAAAATCCATAGAAACAAATCAACTAAGTTTGTTCAACCCAAAAATGCAATGAAGGGAAAAGAAAAACAAAAGATAACAACATATTAACTTTTCCAAGTCATCCCCTCAAATAGAAAGAGAAGAAAAAAATCCAAGTCACAAATGAGATTTACCTCAGCATGAGGCTGGCCAGCTTTAGGATGAAAGCCTTCACCAACAATCTTCCCATCCTTGACAATAACACAACCCACCATCGGATTGGGGCTGGTACACCCAATAGCCTTCCTTGCAATCTCCACACACCTCCTCATATAAACCGCATCATCATTGCGACTTCCTTCTTCAACCACCCCACACCTTATCCCAACCAAGCCACCACTGTTTCGCAAACTAATTGGTGACTTGGAGACCCTTTTGAGGGGATTGCAAAACCCAGATATGAAATTTGGATTGCACATTAAAAGTTTGGTCATTGGTTTGCGTGCAGGTGAGAGAAAGTGTGAACAAATGGATGGAGAGAGCGTGTTTGGAAGTGAGAGTCTTTGGACTTGCATTTTATCAAAAACGATGATAAGTTTTACAATTTGGAGAAAATAGTTATTGAAAGAAGCAGCTAGGGAAGCAAAGAGCCATTTTGGTTCGCATTTCGTTTTCTTTGTTTTGAGACTATTAGATCTGGAATGAAATTCTGGAATCAGTTATCGATACCGGTCCTGAAAACCTATTTGGTGACAATAAAAGAAAAGAGAATGATACTGCTTTTAGTCAAATCATAATACTAGATTCTCTAGATCTGTACAGATTTTCAGTTTTAAATTCACGCATAAGATCTTAGCATAACGGACTGTATTATATATATATATATATAAAGCGCCCAAGTGTTGCATTTTGTTCTTGGCATGACAAAAATGTCTTAGATCTATCTGTCAAAGTTAAACATAAAGGAACTCAAAGACCATAAATCATTCAACTAGGTTTCAAGGCAGCACGCCGGAAGTAAGCAATCACATTGTGTAAAAATTTGCTCCAAAACAAGGCAATAAAAGACCAATCTAGGGCATAAAGCATGTTTAAAATTCAATATTTCTTTTAGTCTTAATGAAGAACATGTAACTAGACAAATTTCACTTTTTTCTTTTTCCATTGGTGTAAATCACAATCTTGAAAATTAATGAAGTTCAAACATAGAATTAAGCTTGCAAAACAAATCTCGGGCGTAACTATAACGAAGATCCCATCTCCTCACTCTACTGTTTCCTACATTCCCCAAATAGACATGTAAATCACCTCCATTGTCTTGTTCCCACTCACTCCCTAATGTCTCAATCTTATCTTCACATTTTGCAAGCAAATTGTACAAAATAACCCAAATAAACCACTATTAAACATCAGTGAGCTAAGATTTCCCAATTCCAAAGCAAACCATTTTGGGATTTGTAAAATCTATGAAATCTCATATCAGAATTGAAGCAGCGGGAAATGAACGATTATAACAGAAACACTAACATCTCCCCAGAGACTCGGTTCCTCCACGACAAAAATCAATCCCAATTTCAAACAAAACTTAAAAAACAGAAAACTAACCATGGATGAGCTTTGGCTTACAAGTTGCTTGAAATCGGCTCAGAAGCAGACCTGGCTACGTTGCTCGCCATGGCAGAAAGCCTGAGGGAACGATGGCTGGGGATGGAAAATTCTTGTTTATTTTTTACTAGGATTTTTTTTTAATGCTATCAATGAGAAAGGTTGTTGCGCGCGAGACTGCACAGATGTTGCAGCAGCAGAAACGGCTCTCACTCAGTTCGCGACCTTGCCAGTAAATTCGAGAAGGGCTTGGCTGCCGCTGCTAAATTGTCTGAAGATGTTGAATTTATTTTATTTTATTTTTTTTGTGCTTAGTTCTGTATGGATTTGTGGTTGGATAATAATTGAGTTAAATCCACGAACAGTTGCTGAACATTTTTCCCAACCTACAATTCGTTCTTCTAGTCAATTTTATCTCATAAGTTATCTATCAAGTCAAAAAATTTCTCATAAACAATCCCTCTGTTAAATTTTAAATTAAAATCGTTAACTTAATCTCATAAAATATTCCTAAATTATTTTTTCTATGCTAAATTTAATCCCTAAACTTAACAAAATACCAAAATTACTTCATTTTTTAATAAATAGATTAAAAATTAAATATAAAAATTATACCAAACTTATTCCCTAAACTAAAACAAAAAAAAAATGATTTTATTGATACACATTCAATTTCTAACTAACCCAAGCAATAATATTTTTTTTATTTTTTGTTATAGTAAATAAAACAATGTTATGAAATAATTACCGTATAATACACCTTGTAGCTCTAAAGTCACAAATATCTCCGCTTAGATTTGTAAGTTCCGTTCATTTCACCGATTCGAGTTTAGAATTTGAGTTTTGCTGCAGTAAAAAAACTCTTAGAAACAGTCACATCTAACTTTTTACTGCAGTAAAAAAATCTCACATAAAATCACATCTCAATTCGAATCAGCGAACTAAACGGGCCCGTAATTAGTGAAACTTCTACCTTGTCAAGATCTAAATTTTGCAGACAAAAAACAACCTCAAAAAGCGGGAGAACCACCAACATTAATACAAAGAAAATACTAAAACTATTTGCCCGAAATATCGTCGCCTTCATTAAACTAAAACATAAACAATTAAAACTTAAAGCACAATCGCTGCAAGCCTTCAAATTTCAATGAAAGTCATCAGGGTAGGCATACCACTTAAAGAGACAAGTGGCAAAGCCGACAAGATGGCTTCAAATAGCAGAACGTAAAACACATGCACCACCACTGTCAGCATCCGAAGCTAATATTACCACCTCTAAAAGAAGCCACTACCGTTTGGAACAAAAACTGAAAAAGTACAACCACCAAACAAGGATTGCGTTAGAAAGTGCCTCCAAGCTGTTTGAATTTCATCATCTAAACAAAATCAAATCTACCCCAACCAACCTACCTTGCCACAACAATGCGACTCCTGTAACCAATTTTTGGGGCTGGAGGTCTCAGAATTTCGACCTACACACTCCTTTTCTCTCTTTCTCGTTTCTTTTCTTGGGCTGACTGCTCCTTTCTATTATGCCAATTTTTCTATTGCTATTATTATTATTATTATTATTGTTGTTGTTGTTGTTATTATTATTATTATTTACTTATGAAACTTAAATATAATTGCTTCTAATTCACAGTACAAACGAAGGATTTTTGTAGTTGCATGCATACTTAGCGATAATTTCAGAACTAATTCCATTATAAGTACAAAGTTCAAATTCATTCACCTCCAACTTCAAAAAAATAAAAATAAAAAAAAATTATTCGTACGCGTCTCAATCAATTGTCACTCTTTGAAAATACTAACTTATAAATTGATTTTCAGAGTATAATAATTAATAAGATCGATCTACGGAAAGAACTTTATGAATTTTGTGCAATTCAATATCAATATGCTAGTGCATCAAGTTTGAAACAATTTTGTGCAATTCAATATCAATACCCACTCTAAAAAGAAGTTGTTTGCACTCCAAAAAAAAAAAAGGGTGATATTTATTATTTCGTGCTACAAGAAGTGTATCAAACAACAACTAATTTTATGTTTAATTTTAATGTCTTAATTAGTGTCTAATCAATCATAACATACCGTATTGGATAAAAAATTTAAACTATTTTTTAACTAATTTTTTTGTAGTTAGATACTAAAACTTAGATATAAGAACTGAATTTTTTTAGAATATATAAAGTAAAAAACTAATAATAGCTTTCAGAAAGTAACGTCAAACCGTCGATGTGTGTAATACTACCCACTATATAATCAAGCGTGATGCTTATTATATAATCGAATATGTAAGTGCAATAGTTCAAACATATTCACTATTGCTAAAAAAATTATTTCTTCAGTCATATTTCTATTTCTTATAATAATTACGGGGCGTGATTTTGTTATTTCTAAGATACTCCAAAAAAAATTCCTACATTTCATTTCCATTCTTATAAACATGCCAGTGTAATTTTTACTCGAGAAATACCGTAAAAGATAAATTTTTTTTTCTTTTTTCCGAAACAGTAAAGACAAATTTATGATTGGTGTTCTAAATTCGGATATGATATTGATGTGGAAATAAAATCAAATCTAATAGCTCAAAAAATTTATTTTAAAGGATAAATTTGTGAGTCCAGTTTCAAACCGGTGACAATATACTAGAGGAATATGGTTGTGAGCTTTGGATGCTAATGTCACGAGAAAAGAGATAAATACTCTTTAAAAGTGCATGAATTAAAAATTTTATCTCTTACTCTTAATTAATAACTTTTTTAATTAAATAATCATACTAATAAAATGATATTAATAAAAAATAAGTAGTAAAAATTCTGACTTATATATTTTTAAAAGTATATTCTGCAACTTTCTCTAATGGCTATGGCTAATGTGTTATGTCATTGATGATATTAGAAGAGGTCTTGTCTAGACATGTTAAAATGTTTCTATTTGCTACCATTTTCATAATGGGAACTGTACTGCAGCCTATTGTTTAGTATGTTATGCTTTTTGTTAAAAAAAAGATGCTTTGGTGAATGAGTAAAGTTTTAGTTCCCTTCAACAAAGAACTAATCAATATAATTGTACTTTACTTAAGAGAATTAATAAGGCTTAGTTCCCATGGATTAATTTAATGGAGATTCTCCAGTACGTCTGATTTACTGGTAGGTCAGGTTTTTCTAACCGTTAGATCTGCGTTTTTTATTTTACTTTTACGTGATTTTATGCATATCCGACTAACAAATGACTTGGTCTACCGATATGTTAGTATACATGAGAAGATCCCTTATTCAATACCATTATTCATAGGTCATTTTTTTATTAAAAAAAATAAAAATACTTTGGTGAACTGTGAATTAATTCCTTTAAACATAAAGAAATTATCAATCAATATATTAAAAAAATGCAAAAATAAAATGTCTCAGCCTGGGTTCGAATGGAGAACTCTAGTGTGTGAGACTAGTGTGATAACTAACTACACCACCCAGACAAAGAAATAATCAATATAATTGTACTTTACTTAAGAGAATTAATAAAGCGAAGTTCCGTAGATTAATTTAATGGAGATTCTTTAGTACGTTTGACGTACCGGTATATTAAGTTTTTCTAATCGTTAGATCTGCATTTTTTTTTTTTTACTTTTACGTGATTTTATGTAGATCTGACTAACAAAAAACTTGATCTACCGATATATTAGCATACCTGAGAAGATCCCTTATTCAATACCATTATTCATAGGTCCTTTTTTATTAAAAAAATAAAAATACTTTGGTGAACCCGTGAATTACTTCCTTTAAACAAAAAGAAATTATCAATTAATATATTACAAAAATGCAAAAATAAAATGTCTCAGCCTGGGTTCGAATGGAGAACTCTAGTGTGTGAGACTAGTGTGATAACCAACTACACCACCCAGACAAAGAAATAATCAATATAATTGTACTTTACTTAAGAGAATTAATAAAGCGAAGTTCCTTAGATTAATTTAATATAGATTTTTTGATACGTCTGACGTATCGGTATGTCATGTTTTTTTAATTATTAGATATGCGTATTTTTTAATTTTTACGTGATTTTATATAGATTCGACGAATAAAAAACTTAATATACCATTATTCATAGATCCTTTTTTATTAAAAAAATAAATAAAAATACTTTGGTGAACCGTGAATTAGTTCCCTGAACAAAAAGAAATTATCAATCAATATATTAAAAAAAGGCACAAAATAGAATGTCTGAGCCCGGGTTCGAACCGGGGACCTCTAGTGTGTGAGACTAGCGTGATAACCAACTACACCACCCAGACAATTTGCTTAATTATGTCACACAGATTTTATTAAACATATAAAAATTTATTTTCTGACACTAACTTAAAGAGACGTTTGGTTCATGGACTAGAATCATTTTCGATTTACGTGTATTTTTTGTGAGAGAAAATACTGTAGCGAATCATGAACCATGATTCGAATCAGGATACAAATCCCCTTATCAAACACACCCTAAGTCTAACAACTTTTTCTTAAAGAGATTCGACTTTTCATAATAAAAAAAATTATCAAATTGATTATTTCTATTAGAATGAAATAGGAAAAACCTATAAAAGAAGAAAAGAAACAAACACAAGTGAAGGGAGGGTTATAATTTGACAACTAGAAGGAAAAAAAGGATTAATTAATTATTCTATTAATAATTAAGTAACAATAAGGAAACAGGGGTTTCTTAAATATTTTATTATAAGAATGGAATCGGGATTCCCTTTCCCTTATAGTAAATATATGTTCTTACTTTTTCCGCTGATCTAGTTTTCTGTTATACAAATTATACTAATATTCTAGTAGATAATAAAATGTGCACTTGAAATATTCCCCATCAATGTCGGGGCAAAACGAGACTAATATTGTATATTCCAGAGGCAATTAGTGAAAATAACTCCTTTAACTTATAAAGAGCCATTGATTTTTTTGTTCCCCTTCTTTTTAACTCAAAAGAAACCTAGGAAGATTTATTTATCAGTCACAATTATAGTTGCCACAAGAGGGGCAACTTCCCCTACATCAATGTAGCCAACCCTACTTGACGATTATAGTTGCCACCGCATGAGCAATTCCACTGGCCTTATGAACCCAAAAAAGAATGGACGGGTCAAAAGATAGAAAAGTACACAAAACATGACCACAATCATCATGAACGACACATCTAAGGCCAGCTATGGATTCTTATTAGTACTGTAGCTAAATGACATATGTATAGTTGTTAAAATCATCGAGTTCTTTTCAATTTCTTTTTATCTGTTTTTTTTCTCCTAGTCTTTTATTCTTCTCTGCGATAACAAATTATAAGAAATTTTCATACAAGTTGGACCACCTGCCATAACTTGTTCAATGCTCATGATAGGGATATTGGGCATGAAAGGATATTATTTTGGATTTATGGATGTCTATAATTCCAACCAAATTAACACTTAACTGTTAGATTCCATCGATCCTCAACGAAATTTCATATCTGTGTAGTAAAAAAAACAAACAATTATATAACAAACACAAGCTTCTTATTCTTCATTATCATTATTCACGCCATTAAAAGCACTACATACGCACATACATACATCACAACACAATACATAAGTAGGCTTCAACATGTTGTACATTACATTCACGGACTAGTAGTACTAGAGGTGAAGTTGAAGTTGGAGCAACTAGTCCTGCGGAACAGCAACGAAGAGCTGAATCCCAACATCGACTTGACCAGATCAAACTGGACCAGATTGTCCTCCAGCTGGTACGCCCCTATCACCATCGAACTCCCGTGAGGCCTCGCCCCTCCGTCCACGAACGCCAAGCACATCACCCCCGGTCGAGCCTCGATCATCGAGTTTGCCCCCAAAATCCTCCACCTCGTGCTTTGGTCATGTAGGGACAGGTCGACCGGTGGCACCGCGGGCCCGATTCTCGTGCTCGCGATTCCTTTGGCGTAGAAACAAGCCCCGAATGGCGCCACGGGCTGCACTCGGGGGATTTTGAGTTGGTTGGCGAAAACGTTCGTCAAAGCAACGAAGAGCGAGTGGTCGAGAAAGGTGTAAGGGTTCGTGGTTGTTATTATGGCTCGCGACACTGGTGTTCCGACGGGGTGGTTGTTGATTTTGATTCCGCTTAGGTTTATGGCGTACTCTCCGTCTTGGCTTATTGTTAAAGGCGTGTAAATCAGCTTGCGAGTGACGTCGATCCCCGGCGGGAAGAAGTACGGCCCTTCCCCGAAGAAGACGGCGCCGTTACCGTTGCCTCGCGGTAGACACGTGGCGAATTTCTGTTGGAAGCCGAAGTGTGACGCCAGCTGGCTGGGGAGCGACACATGTGAGTGGCCGAGCCCAACCACACCTTGGGCTTTTCGGGGGAGCCCGGGTTGTAACAGCGCAGAGGGAGCGCAGACGAAGAGGAATTGACGAACTCGAGCTATCGGGCCTTGGCCTTGTCTGGGCCCTTGGGCCGATCGCACCGAGAGAGAGTCCTGGGCAAGCTCACCGATTGCAGACCGGCCCGTCACCGGGTTAGTGACCGTGACCCCGCACGTGCCGTTGTGGCACCCGGGCCGGGCACGTGAAGAGCACGTGCGGCAGTAGTGGTTGGGCCCGACGGCTTGAGAGCACTGGGTCGAGTGGCAGAGCGGCGCGTTGTAGGTGGAGGAGAGGTAGGACCCGCCCTCGCAGTTGGCCCACAGGAATCGACCGTTGAGATCGATTGTGAGTGGGACCTGCAAGGGTGGGGTCCGCTTAGAGACATTGGCAACGTGGAGACCGGTTGCGGGGTCTTTGCGGACCGGAAGGGCTAGGCTGTTGGGCCTGAATATTGGGCCAGTTTGGGCCGATTGCGACGGGGAAACAGAAAAACAAAGAGAGAAGAAGATCAGGAGGAAGAGAAGAAAAGGGCAATGGTGAAGGAAGAAAGAAGCCATGGGCGAGATTATTGATCGATGAGAGAGGCAAAAGGGGAAGGAGGTTTTTGCTTGTTTTTATAGAGTGGTGTATTGAGAAATGGACATTTTTAGGGGAAAGATTTTTGCCTTATGGACTAGCTTTTAGTGACGTTATGTTTGGAAGTTCCCTATATTAGCTAAGTTTAGAAAAAGAAAAAGCAAGAAGATGAGCATAATATTCCTGGTAAGAGAACAAAGAGTTGTCGAGTAGGAGGGGCACTTGGCAGTGAAGAAGAGCTTTGACAGCTAGATAAGCCATGCAAAGTAAAGTAAGGTTGTTCCTTGTTCTTGTTGCTCTTCTTACTAATTAGCCAGCATTATCTTGTTCTGGCTTGTCGGGTTTGGATTGGTCCAAACACTAGTTAATTTTCCGACGAGAGGACTTTTAATTTGAAAATTCCTGGGTCAGATTGGTTTTCGAGAGAGTTCTCAACCAGCCAGCGTCTTCTAACGAATTGAAACCGATTAATTACCAGAAAGTTAATGCCAAGATCATTTACGTTGTTGGCCAGCTTTTACATTTTGAATTTCGGTTACAATTTTGAGCCCAAGAAAAGTCAGTTTCAAGATCATTAATTTATTTTACTATTGCGCTACTCATGAAACTGATGAGTGTTGCCTTTAGTTATTAGTCCAAGGTACGTAACAAGAATATTGGCTCTAAAAATCCAAAATGTTCTTATATCTACGTGTGATCCTTCTTCTTTTTTTTTTTCTTTTTTTTTTTTTTTTTTTTAAAAAAAAAACACCTTTTATTTTTTTTTTT
>NW_010360322.1:116051-127071 GCF_000414095.1 Morus notabilis
TATTCCGAATATATATATATATATATATGTGTGTGTGTGTGTGTGTGTGTGTGTGTGTGTGTTTATAATTAGCCAATTATATTCATATCTATGTATAATTGATTAGCACAAGATTCTTTAATTAGGGTTTGATGGTTTTTGTTCTATATATAAGACTGAATTTTGTCACACCTAGTTGGTGTTCCTAAGGTTGTATGTGAATTTGACATATGCATTTCAGTCTTACGGTATAGTTGTTTTCCACGTTTTATAAATGTTTCTTGTACTAAATACATCTAGAGAATTGAAATAATAATCCCTTGGATTCTATAAGAAACAATATAGGTAGTCTTATTGGTATCAGTAGTTATATTGGTTCGTCTCTCTGGTAGATGAAATTGTAGGGCAAAGAGTAAGTTATAAATGAAAACATGTGGAATAATTGAATTTATTATAGAAACTGTAGGTGACTTGGGTTTGACTTCCACTCTCAATAGACATAGGGCTCATTCTTTTCATAGGTTTGAACCACAATTTAAACCTTTCTGCCGTCATGTTTTTCCTCACAAAAATATGAATTTACGTTCAAACCTACAAAAAGAACGGGCCTGTACTCTCTGAGTGGAATTTAGAACTCTGTCTTCATTTTTAATGAGTTTAATAGAAATCCACTCTTTTTTTGTGATTCTGCTTAACTACGATTATAAGTTTGCATCTTAAGGAAATTTTACGATTGGAATTACAGAAAACAAGCCAGTAAAGCTTGAAATCTTGATGGATTGAGTATATGCAGCAATTTATTTGATCTTGTTGCTCATGAACTGTAGTTTTGATATCTGGTTAAGTATTGTTGACACCGAGATTAGAGTTTACCTTTTTCAACTTGTTGGGGTCCTTTCGATTCATTCTTGAAAGACAACTTGTCAAGCGCTCGATAGATAAGCAATGATCATTGGCAAGTTCAGAATCCACAACTATATCTCTTCCACTCTTTGCCTCTCTTTTTCTTCTTCTAGAGAATCTATCCTGATATTTAAGATTTGTTTTGCCTTTTTCTTTTCTTATTCCTTATTACATTAATATTCTATTTGTTCAGTCGTGTATTCCAGTTTGTTAGTTGTTGTAGTGTATTAATAATAGTCATGCCATCTTATCTGTCATTTAAGTTTGACAAAAATTTCCTCATCTTATTATGCAGGTCAGCATGACTTTGAATATCTCAGCAGACTTGCAGTCACTTTTCACTTGGAACACAAAGCAGGTATTGGAGAATTCTCACGACTTATTGTAGCTTAAACAAACACACATGCACGCACACACACATGTACGTATATAGTTATATGTGCACACACGCATACATGTGTATGTATGCGTTCAACGACTATGTGCGTATGCCTGCATGCATGTATGTAGATATATTGAGTACTGTTCTTTGTTCTAGTTCTGTGACGTACCTTTTCTATGAGAAAGGGCCCTTTTGGAGCACTGAAAGGATACTTTTGAAAATGCAAGAGATTTATCTGATAATCGCGTTCTTAAGCATAATGCATGCCTGTCATTATCTGATAATCTTTCATAGAGCTAAATAACAAACATTCTTTCTTATCGAAAATTGCAGGTTTTTGTTTTCTTAGCTGCTGAATATGAAACCCCAAAGAACTCCTTGAATCAGGCAAGCTTCTGATCCACCTGGATGCATAAATATTCTGGAGTTATTTCCCTTTGATTTGTATCTTTTGAATATGTATGTATGTTTGGTGATGAGTTTGGATTCTAGAAATATTTTGCTTTTGTACTCTGCATATTGCCATGTTCTCAGGCTTGTTATTACTTAACAAGTAACTCCATGGCTTAATTCGTTTCTCAATTCTGTTTTTACAGATATCCCTTTGGGATGGTATTATACCCGCAAAGGAGAACGCAAAATTCTGGATTCACACCTCAAACAAGTACCGTTTCATTGATCAGGTATGTTGCCTTTCTAGAAACCGATTAGTCCCTAAGCTCCCTATCTAGTTTCTACATCAACTTAACAGCTTCTTCTTCCTTTTGTAGGGAAGTAATCTCCGCGGAAAAGAATTCAACTTGACATTGCACTGGCACGTGATGCCCAAGACTGGGAAGATGTTCGCCAACAAGGTAGTTATGTCCGGATATCGCTTGCCGGAGGAATATAGATGAGAATGACGTGCATTTTTGTTCCTGTAACTTTAGCGTTTCAGTACATTGGGGATACAAAAATGGCCATTTAAACTAGCAAGAGAACTAGAAACAGTAAAGGATTTGATTTTGACATCGGAAATGAAAAACTCTGTTGGATTTTGAGTTTAGCATGCTTGGTTGCCAATTCTTGAATTGTTTTTAGTACACAGGCACATTTCTTTTCCCCCCCACCCAAAAAAAAGGAAAAAGAGAAATAAAACACCATTTAATATGCTTCAATTTAGTTGAAGAAGGGCCCGTTTAGTTCGCTGATTCGAGTTTTTAATTCGAGTTGAGATGTGACTTTATGTGAGCTTTTTACTGTAGCAAAAAAGTTAGATGTGACTGTTTCTGAGAGCTTTTAACTGTAACAAAACTCGAATCGGTGAAGTGAACGGGGTCTAACTCTTGCTTTGTCAAACATCAAGAAAAGATATTGGTATAACGCAAAGGTGGTTAGTGTTTAATCAATAAATTTGACGGCTTTTGGTGTTTACTCCAAACTTTCTAGAACTTATATGGGAAAATGCAAGATTTTTATTCCCACTCTTAAGAATAGTGTATACCAAACACCCTCTATCACTTCGAGTTTTGTTTTGGTATCATTGTTTTATGGTGTTTTTAAATTTTGCTCTGAAATCAAGGGGTTGTCTACTTTGACCCACAAGCTTGAAAACGACCTAAATTCTCCACATTAAAGTCTTGCAAGTTCTCACCGCTTGGCGGAAAAATTGGATGGCATATCACCTGGGACAAATAATTTGAGTAGGTAGTTTGAGACGTTTTGAAGTTTGTGGCCTAAAATGTGACGACCTTTGTCGGGGGACAACATTGAAAATAACCCTATAATTTTTACAAGTACATATACTTATTAATTTGCTGTATAGACTATCCGTGACTAAATCTAATTTTAGACACACACATTATCCCCAAAATTTAGTTCCCAAAGTCGGTAGGCTTGATGAGGGGCCAAAAGATCATGCCAATGCTAATGACGGACGATCACAATCCAGCCCCCCTTTTTTTCGGCTGATAAAACAAAGAAAATTAATGGTGTCCTCACGTACCCATTCTAATGACAAAGCAACTATTTATAGAATGTAAAGAAATCTTATCTATATTTTTGTCAACTAGCGTATACTGTATCAGCTCAAGTCATATTCAACAAGTTAATGAGAAGTATATAGTCCTTTTATTAAGTTTAGCCATAATTCAAACATTTTTACTACATTATTTTGTGAATTCTCACAAATAATTAAATTCCCATTCAAATTTTGTTGTATAAACTTATGCACTAAACATATCAATAATTTCAGTCTCATTGTCCGCAATGAGACTCGATTCCTTGATACTAAGTAAGAGAGCTCTAGTAGATTGCCATCAAAGGTAGGGCCGGTAATATGAGTCATGGCACGACAACACGACTCGAAAATGACACGAATTTTGCAGGTTAGGGTTGAAAAAAAGAGATTCGGGTCAGAATTATGTCGACTTGAAATTAACACGAAAAACATGAGTCAATTTTGAGTTAGACCCGCCTAACCTGAACACGACACGAAACTTGTACAAAACTAAAAAATACATATATTTTTCATTACATATTTTTAAATTTATTATGAACTTATGATATCATGATAGTTATAGTCAAAATCTTATACTATTACTTACTTAATTTCAATGGATGTTATTGTAATATAGTGTGTTATGAATTTTAAGTTATTTCTAATGTGTAAAAAACTAAATAAAAGTATACAATTTTTATGTCAATTTCAGGTTCACGGATCAATTTCGTGTCACGAGTCATTTTCGTGTCGTGTCAACCCGTAAAGTGATCGCGTCGTATTCGTGTTGCGGTTTTTAAAAAATTTCGTGTCACGAGTCGTGTTTAAATTAACTATAAATTAAAAAAAAAACGATCAAAATACGACACGAACACGAATCGCCACTCTTTAAAAAACAATCCAGTTTGGCTAAACCAAACTTATTAACGGAAACGTGTCTCGTGTCCCATGCGAGAAGAGGGGTTATCTAATTCCCAAACGAGGGAGAGACTAGGGAGCACGTTAATCCAAGCAGCCAAACAGACGCTCCCAAGGGAGGCTCCGAACCATAGAGCTCCAAATATCCGTGAGAACTGAGAGCCCAATCTCTACACTTCTGTACTTCTTACCTTTCTTCTTCTTCTTCTTCTTGGATTGCAAACATATCAAAGGTAACGACGACTCTCCAATCCCATCTTACCAATTACTTGATTACATATTTCTTAGCTTTATTCTTCGTAAGATCATGAAATTCGTTTCGTTTCGTTTCGTTGCCGAGAAAATTTTGGGGCCATTTGCGATTCTCAACTTGTGATTTTCATCGTTTTGGAGAAGTATCATCTCGCAGGAGCTTACCTGAGCTCATTTGAGCATTGTGTTTGACTAATGTTGAGAAATTTAGTACAGAAAATTAACTCGACACTGCAATTTTTTTTTTTCGTTTGTTTGTTTGAATTTGTTTGGGATCAGATAGAGGCTTAATAATGTTGACTTTCAGCTAGGTTTTGTATTTGTTATGGTGTATTTGCTTCGTTTCGATTAGTTTTGTATGTATGGATTTAACAGGTTAAAAATTTGTTTCTTCGTCTGGGTAGTTTTTCTCAGGTTTCCATTTTTTAAGTCTATTTTTGTGTGGCTCTTTTGAAAGTAATTGGAAAATGTTCGTATAGATTTTGTTAGTATTTTGGAGATTTTCTTCTGCCTGGGAGTTTTTTCGGCTAACAAACATTCTTACTACACTATCAGCTATCGTAATTAGCATGTCATTCACACATTTATGTAACTAATAATGTACTGGTAGTATTTGATCCACTGATATTCAATGCTCTAAGTGATAGATAGATGGGCAGCCAAACCCATTTAGTCGGAGACCGCTCAAGGACAACCTGGACGCCAGCAATGGAGCGCTATTTTATTGACCTGATGCTAGATCAGGTGCATAGGGGAAATAGGATGGGCCACACCTTCAACAAACAAGCATGGAATGACATGTTGGTCATGTTCAATTCCAGTTTCAGATCTCCATATGATGTAAATGTGTTGAAAAGTCATTATACGAGCTTATGGAAGCAATTTAGCGATGTGAAGAATCTCCTTGATCAGAATGGATTTTCGTGGGACAGCACTCGGAAAATGGTGGTTGCTGAAAGATGCGTCTGGGATGGCTACACCAAGGTGCTCTACCTCTTATTTGTGTACAAAATTTTTCACCATTCTCGAAGTAAATTTATATACGGCATTCATGCAGGCTCACCCAGATGCGCAATACTACAGGAACAAAGCTTTACTGAACTTCAATGATTTGTGCTTGATATATGCACATACAACTGCAGATGGACGATATAGCCTTTCAAGTCATGATATAGACTTTGATGATGACTTCCAATCATTAAATGTCGGTATGCCTCTGCATCTTTTCACATACTAAAGGAATGATACAAATAAATTGTGATGTCTTTGATTCGATTATGATCTATGACAATTTTTCCCAGCAGCATTTTTGGTTACTTATATGTAGGTAAGTGATTTGAAAACTATAAGAACAACTTGTGTTTGTATAGTCAACCTTTGCAAATCTAGTCTTTAAGTTGAGTTTTTATGATGGAATGAAGTCTATTATACCCTGAAAAATGTAAATGTGATAACCCTTTTCGCTCACTCTTGCAATGTGCCTGTAATGAGATGAAGACAAAATAAGGCGGTCTGGCTATAAGTGACAATCCTTTTTTATTTTTTTATTTTTTTTTAGTTTTACCATTTATTTTCTTAACTGCTAATGACATTTGCGAGCATTGTAATTTTTTTAATTATGAAATCACCAAACTTTTACTTGATTACCGATGGTATCCTCGAGTATTATATTTAAAGTTTTTAAATATCACCTTTCTCATTTTTTTTTCTCCATTTTTTTAGTGCTTGAAGTGAACAATCTTGTTCCTGCAACTAATGAGCAAGTAAAAACAGATTGGACACTAGCCATGGACCGTTATTTTATCAAACTTTTGCTTGGTCAACTGAGAAAAGGCAGTAAGGTTAACGATACCTTTACAAGACAAGCTTGGAAAGATATCCTTACTTCGTTCAATGCAAAATTCGGTTTTCAATATGGGATTAAAATATTGAGACAGCGTTATAAGAAATTGTTCAAGTATTATACCAATGTAAGGAGCCTGCTTGAGGAAAACAAATTCATTTGGGATGAAAGACAACAAAGGATAGTGGCCGATGATGTTGTTTGGGAAAATTACATCAAGGTATGCAATCATTCACATCATGATGACAGTTACGTTTTTGTCGTACTCGTATATGACTCTTATTATTGCTGATCTAGGCACATCCAGATGCACGCTCCTACAGGAAGAAGTCCTTGCTAAACTACCATGATTTGAGCTTAATATATGGCACTGCAATGAGCAATGGAGTTCGTTGTCACTTGCAGAGGGGGAAAGACTATGAAGATGACGTCTTACAATACACAACTGGTGAGATTCATATTTGAGTTACAAACTTTAGATTTGTAAATAGTGAAGTTAGTGTTCTGTGTTAGATTGCTACGTACTACGTTAGGGTTATATGCGGCTGATACTGGATATTAACTTCTATTTAACTATTCACATGAGTAAGCGGTCGTTTAGAAAAATCATCAGTAAATACATGCCAACTTATGATTTTCCTCTTAGTGTTCCATAAATTTTCTGTTTCTTTATATGTGGCTGTCCCAGGGCTTGTTTACTAAAGAACTAATGTTACTGGTCACTGTAATGTATGTGTGTGTATGTGTTTCAAGGGATAACATTAATACTCTCACTGAGACCGTTAGGATTATTACGTTTGAATATCAGTGGCACCAGATGAATCAAAGTGACAAGTATAGTGATGCACCGCCATTTTCCTGCATCTGAATGTTCAGTAATTTTTTATAATAAGTATTATTTCTTGTATAAAAATTACTTGTCTGAAAAGGAAAAAGTAAATTTGTAGGTGAAGAGAGGGAAAGGCATTCGTTTGCAGTTGATTCTCACATTGCTCACAGCGAGGATTTTGACGGTGAAGATCCAGATTTGATGATTGGTGTGTTTATTCTTTCCCTTTGGATGAAATAGAATTATGTCCGCTGAATTTTCCTAATAGTATCTTGAGTAATTATAATCCTGCAGTTATTAACAAAAGCCTCCGCCTGTAATTAAGCTTGAATTATGAAGATGATAAGCAATGCTCTGCCCTTGTTACTTAATACAACTTGTTGGCTATTTTCCACTCTCTTGTATTTTCGTTATACCAACAATGCTCTGATGATGTTGGAAATCCTATTTTTAATTATCTTTATATTTTGATATTATGTTTCTTTCAGTACAATTTTTGATGATTTCTATCCGTTCAGAATTTGATTCTTAGTTCTTATTTGATTCGTAGTTCTTTTATTGCAGAGTCTAAATTTGAGAAATATACCATTTAACTTCAATTCGCTCAGCAGTTTTCATTGGAAGATTCATAGTGATGTATTTTTGATTATTCATTTCAGGTGCCAGAAGTTCAATGTATTTCCAAATCCAAATAGAGTGAATTTAGACCAAAGTTAAAAAAGCTGATTTATCTAGTCAGGCTAGAAATGCTGAAGAATCCATGAAAAAAGGGAAAAAGAAAAATCAAAGAAAACAAAACAAGAAACAAAATGAATAGAAAACATAAGTAATTAGGATGATTGTAATAACAACTAAAAATATGAGTTTTGTTGTTTTCTGATGTTCCCCATTTGGTTACTACTGTCTAATGATGACTAGATGGGGAAGAGATTCAGAGCGTTGTAAATGGTGAGATAAATTGGACTCCTTCAATGGACCGTTGCCTCATTGATATCATGCTGGAGCAAGTGCATAAAATGAACAAGATTGATTGCTCTATTGATGACCAAGCATGGATAGATATGGTGGCATTGTTCAAGGACAGATTTGGATTACAGCATGACAAAGATGTGTTGAGGAGTCGCGCTAAAAGGTTGGAGAAGCAGTACCTTGATATGAAAGATCTTCTTGACCAGCGCGGTTTCTGGTGGGATGAAATGGAGCAAATGATCACAGCGTGTGATGATGTTTGGGATACTTATATTGAGGTGCTTACTTGTCTATTTGATTCTTAATGTCCAAGTATACGTGGTGACTAACATGCAGTACCTGTAGGATCACCCAGGTGCAGAGTTGTACAGATTCAGATCCAATCCAAACTACAATGATCTGTGCTTAATTTATGGAAGTTCAGCTTCTAATGGACAGTTTAGCCAATCAGGTCGATATATTAGCTGCAATGGTGGAGGTAAGGTTTCTTTTTGTCCAGGTTATGGGGTTTTGCATTCTGTTATCTTGCATATTTGGTCTTGAAGTTCCTCAGAAATATTCTGCAGCCTACTAGCATTGTTAAAGTATTATAAATCATATCATAAACAAAAGAATATCCATTTCTTATTATAAATTGTTTTTTGAATGCTGAAGGAGCTAACGTTTACAATAATCATCGCTGGAGAACTGATTGGACACCACAAATGGATCGACATTTCATTGATCTAATGCTCGAGCAAGTTCGCAATGGAAGTATGGCTAACCATAAATTTAATAAATTAGCTTGGACTGACATGGTTACAAAATTCAGTGCAGAATTTGGTTCTCAGCATGATAAAGATGTTTTGAAAAGTCGTTTTCTAAATTTGAGGAAACGATTCAATGACATGAAAGCTCTGCTTGACCAGAGTGGGTTTGCTTGGGATGAAATGCAACAAAGGATAACAGCTGATGATGAACTCTGGGATGCTTATGTCAAGGTGCCCTTTTTTGGAATTTTCAAGGTGATATAGTTTGTATGTCTTATATGTATAGCAGCTCATACGAAGCTTCTGCAGGAGTACCCTGATGCAAGATCATACAGAAATAGAACTTTCCCAAATTTCAATGATTTGTTCTTGATATATGGAAATACAAACAACATAAAAGAGGAGGATTATTCAAGTCACTCCATAGCCTCTGAGGACGATGACGTAGAAGTAAATATTGGTTTGTTTCTCTTGTTTTCTGGTTCTGTGTGTGTCTCCCCTTGTCTTCGTTTTTATGCGTGTAGAGCTCATTTGTGGTAATATGCATAAACAGACGAAATTGCTATCACTTGATTAGGTCTTAGGAATAGGATACCCGAGCATGCATGATTAGGGCCTTTCAAAAACTGCATTGGCATGAGTTATTATAGAGATTATAATTATATTGTTGCTTGTGATGTTTGAGGAAGGTGTCGTGCAAACTGGTAAATAATAATATTATGAAGATGCAATGGTGTTGTATTGATTTTCTGGGTGTTTAATTGTTCCCTTGAAACTGTTACGAATAATATATGTATACCAAATAATTGTGACGGCATATGTATTTTTATGAGATTTAACAACATATTGATCCTATTTAGTTCTTTAGTTTACAAATATCAGATTTTAATTCTATGGACGTGTCTTTTGTTCTCTTAAGTTTCAGGTGAAGCAGATGACCAATCCCCAGCTTATTTTAATCCTCCTAGGGTAAGTGACGAGTCCAATGGATCAATACTATACTTGTATAACAATAACACGATATGGTATATGCATAAGAGGAAAGCAGCTGGTTTTACATTTAATGGGCAAACTTTGACGTGGATCATCACGGCATTCAATAGAAAATTTGGACTTAATATTTAGTCAAATTTCTAGCTCGAATAAGGTGTATATGGGCATGAGATGATCGCTTTCATTGACTTTTGCAGAATACGAAGTAAAATTAGCTAGTAAGAACACCAAATGTCTGGTGTTCTGGTGAATAATGCTATATGCTATTAACCAATATGAATGCTTTTTATTTTATTCTAATTTTTTGGCTAAAGGACACTTTATATTTTTGAATAGTTTTCATGGCAATATCTTTTTTTTTTCATCCTTTTTTTTTTTTTTTTTTTTTTTTTTTTCGCAGGAGCATTCTCAGGCAATACCATACGAAGATGGCATTATGGATAGCTACGAAGAGTTGTTGACTTCTTTTGGATATGAAGTACCCAATGGAAGAGAAAATTTGAATATAAAAAGGGAAGTGGAGAATGATGCCCTAAAAGTGGGGATGGACGATATTTTTTGCGACCTGAAATCTCCAGCAAAGGAGTTTGAAATATCCGACTGGCGAAAAAAGCGAAAACCCACAACTTCGTCGAGATCAGCACGTAGTAAAAAAGTACAAAGAACCATCGAGGAGAGGGAAGAAACATTCGATGTGAAGCCAGGTTTAGCAAACTGGTTGGTGGGTTGTTTAGAAGGGAATGACAACTGCTCAATTGAGACGATTGTTGCCGCACTTGAAACTGTACCAGACATGAACGACGAGCTCTTCTTGGAAGCCTGTGAACTCTTGGAAGATGAGAGAAAGGCGAAGATGTTTGTTGCCATGGATGTAACGGCGCGAAAGAAGTGGTTGTTAAGAAAACTTCGCTGGTAGAATAGATTTTTGCTTGGCTGCTGTAACATGCGAAACTACTTTGCACTTTGTTGTATCGACGTGTCTAAAGCTATGTGTTAAAAGGAAGCGTTTTCTTTATGTTTTTGGGGTCAAATATAAGTTGAAAATGTTCTCCTTTTAATTTTTGCTTCAATGGGATATCATTTCCTACATGATTGTGAAATGAAACACGAAAATTAGAGGCTTGGGTCAGGGGAAAAGCGGTTTAAAAAGGGTAAAGAAATTGCGTCTTTATTTGTGTGAGAAGGACGCGTTCTGGTCTAAAATAACGTCTTTGTGGATCTATAG
>NW_010360323.1:0-231 GCF_000414095.1 Morus notabilis
TGCCACGGGAACGGCGAAAAGTTTTGGTGTCGTAACGGGGCCCGTAATCAGTCAGATCGAGGCTCTCATCACACTCTACAACCGCCACGGGAACGGCGAGAACTTTTGGTGTCCTAACGGGGCCCATCGGACGTTAGACCGAAGCTCTGTTCGGGCCCCACAATCGCCACGGGAACGGGGACAACTTTTGGTGTCGTAACGGGGCCTATAAGCCGTTAGATCGAAGCTCTC
>NW_010360324.1:0-510 GCF_000414095.1 Morus notabilis
AATGTTTAATTAAAATTATTAAAAATTAATTAATTGCCATTTTTTAAAACTTATAAAAAACAATTATTTCCGTTTTTTGCGACGACTTTTTTAGACTTGTCGTCGCAAAAAAGTAAGATTATTTGCGACGACATTTTGAAAAATGTCGTCGCAAAAAAGATCATATCACGAGAATTTTACAACGGAGTATTAGCGACGCTTGTCGTCGCAAAAAAAAAATATGTCGTCGCAAATATATTTGCGACGACACTATGTCGTCGCAAAAACTTTTTTAGCGACTAATTATTTGCGACGACATATCTGCGATGACGTGTCATTAGAGATGTCAAAAAGGCCGTGCCGGGCCGGCACGGCCCTTCTAACCCCAGGCCCATGGCGGGCCCCTGGCACGGCCCTGCACAGTGCAGGGCCGGGGCTGAGGAGAAACCCTCAGGCCCAGCATTGGCCCTTGGCCCTAGTCTATGAGGGCCAGGGCCGGGCCTGGGCCCAGGCCCTTCACGGGCCGGCCCT
>NW_010360325.1:0-466 GCF_000414095.1 Morus notabilis
GCGACAACTTTTGGTATTGAGATGGGGCCCATCAGCCGTTTGATCGAAGTTCTCTTCGTGATCTACAATTGCCACGGGAACGGCAAACTTGGTGTCATAACGGGGCCCATCAGCCGTTAGATCAAAGCTTCGTTCACGCCCTACAACCGCCACTGGAACGGCAACAACTATTGGCGTCGTAACGGGGCCCGTCAGCCATTAGATCGAAGCTCTCTTCACGCCAGGGGAACGGTGACAACTTTTGGTGTCGTAACGAGGCCCCTCAGCGAAGCTCATGTGATCTACGAATGGCACGGAAATGGTGAAAACTTTTGGTGTCGTAAAGAGGCCCATAATCCGTCAGATCAAAGCTCTCTTCGCCCTCGACAACCGCCCTGAAAACCGTGACAAATTTTTGTGTCGTAACGGGCCCCATTTGCCGTTAGTTTGAAGCTCTCTTCGCAATCTACATTGGCCAAAGGGACGC
>NW_010360326.1:0-7218 GCF_000414095.1 Morus notabilis
ACGGACATTTGAAGCCATAGAGTGCTTCGTAAGGGGCCATAACAATACTTTTATTGTATGAAAACTCTACCAAAGCAAAATACCAGTCCCAAACATCTTAAAAGTCTAAAACACAAATTATAAGCAAGTACTTCAAAATATGAATAACTCTTTCAGATTGTCCATCCGTTTGTAAATGATAAGGTGTGCTAAAGCTGAGCTTTGTCCCCATTGCTTTTTGTAGACTCTTCCAAAATGCCCAAGTTCAGATCACGATAAGAAAAAATTGACACAGGGACTCTATGATGCTTTAGCTGTCGGGAGTCTTATGTATGCCATGATGAGTACCAAGCCGAATATCTGTTATGCAATAGGAGTGGTCAGTCGTTACCAGTCTAATCCAGGATTGGATCACTGGATAGCGGTGAAATGCATTCTCAAGTATCTAAGGAGAACGAGAAACTGTATGCTAGTATATTCCGGAGGAGATTTCTCTATCACCGGATACACATATTCTGATTTTCAGTCAGATAGGGATAGTCGAAGGTCGACATCCGGATCTGTGTTCACACTTGGTGGTGGAGCCGTGGTTTAGAGAAGTGTCAAGTAAAAATGTGTTGTTGACTCGACCACAGAAGCTGAATATGTTGCGGCTTATGAAGCAGCGAAAGAAGCAACTTAGCTTAAGAAATTCTTGAGTGATCTAGAACTTGTTCCATATATGATTTATGTGCATGTAACATTGAATACTTTATGAATATCATTGAAATTCCACGATTATCTATGTAACCTTAAATATGGTATATAAGTGTTATATACTAGAGGATAATATTTAAGGATAATAATCGAAACATAAAGTCCATAATGCTTATCGATTAAAGTTTGGAATCTTTAATTGACCACCTTATTAATACATGTCATTCCCATTCTAAATGGAACGATCTTATCTGATCGTTGATATGTTGAGATATCAAAGTGAGTGTATTTTACATAATGATATTATGTATGACTGGGATATAGACACAATAGGAATTTTTAATAATTTCTGTGAGCTATAGAATTTCTAATTGAGTCTACTGATGGTCATATATAGAATGATCTTAATCCTGAGTTATTAGCAGACTCCTATTTATGGATACATGTCTTTTGATTTACTCGGTAAAGATCTCGACACACTTAAATCTTATCCTTGTATCTTGGAGACATGGAGAAATAGGTAGCCGGGAATGGTAATATTACAATATGGAATCCATTCCTTCTTAAGAAAGAAGCAGATAAATAATTCCCTTGAGGGTTGATTCAGTATTTAGATTAGTTGGAGCTTCGATTCATGAATGTTTTTTATGAATCACTATCCATTAGAGAATCAATGGTACTCAAGGATAAAGATGTAACTAGAGAGGTTAACGGATTTCACCTAGCTCTAATTATGAATTATTTATGGTGGATCGATCTATATGTAGTGACTATATCAAATGGACACTTCAAGTTCTTAGAAGTAAATTATGTCTATAATTTTGAGAGTGCAATTCTAATTTTGTAGTGGAGTAACTTTTAGAATTAATTGAATTAATTAATTAATTAAAGACTTTAATTAATTATTAATTTTATTGGAGCACGAAATTATAGGTCCATGTGTCCTCGCGTCATCCTTGTAATATTTGCAAGACAAGATGAATTATCATAATTTTATATAACTTGCAAATAATTAATTAATAATTAATTATTTATTAAAATGTGATTATTTAATTATTTGTCACACACTGTGGTGGGACCACAGGGGGTGTGTGACACAGGAAAAAAATCTCACTGGGATTTAGTTGTTTGCTCTCCAAGTAATCCAGTTTACTTGTTTGACAAGTTTTTCAATCAAATTCAAAAGGGAAAGTAAAGTGTGACTTTAGTTGGAATTGAATTTGAGCTAAAATTAGAAACTGAATTAAGGAGGAATTTTCTCTCTCTTGCATTATAATGGCCAGCCACTATAGCATATAGGAAGGAAAGTTTGTTCCCAAAGTTAGAAGAGAAACTGTAGTTTAATGAGATTAAAATATAGTAGTTACCAATTTCCTATTCCTTTGTCTATAAGGAAAAGGGTTCTCCTAGTTTTCTATAAGTAGGAGACAATAGGAATTGGAAAAATAGATTTTGATCTCCTAATTTACTAGCGTTGGTCGAATTTATAGAGAAAGAAAAATAGAAGAAAAGTTCTTCCGTCTCCCAATTTCTTCACATACATGCGATGATAGTTAAGAAGGACAAATTAGTGAGTGATCATAAACGATAGTTCTACCCCAGAGCCCACACTCCAAGTCTTGCAAGTTTCAAGGAATAGACGTGAAAGATTTGGGTATTCTGAGAAAGCTTGGAGCTTGGATCGTTTGTTGGTCAAAGAATTCAAGTTATCTTCCTAATCGTTAGCAATGTATAATTCTTGTACTAAATTAATTAGATTAATTTATTTGTTGTTAATTAATATATTCTATAGCGTTCACAAAAGTTTTATGAAAATTTTTACTCAGACCTGATCCGTATTTCCACACTTTCGCACCATAATTCAATTCGAAAACCAACACGAGATACCTGCTATAGACTCAATTTCTCCATGTCCAATCGGAAAGTTGACAATGATTTCCTGCTTAAGACATTTGCTACATCATTGGCCTTCCCTGGATGATAGTTGATGGTACAATCAATCTTTCACTAACTCTAACCACTGTCTCTGCCTCTTGTTGAGTTCCTTTCGGGAAAATAAGTATTTCAAACTCTTGTGATAAGTGTAAATTTTATACTTTTTACCGTAAAGATAATGTTTCCAAATTTTCACAGCAAAGACCACGGCTACCAGTTCTAAGTAATGTGTCGGATGGTTCCTCTCATAATCCTTTAACTGTCTTGAAGCATAAGAAATTACCTTGCCATGTTGCATCAACACGCATCCTAAACCTATTCTTGATGCATCACTATAGATTACAAAACCATCAGAACCAGATGGACTGGTTAAAATTGGTGCGGAATTCAATCATTGTTTCAACTCTTAAAAATTCCTTTTCACAACTATCTGTCAACTTGAACTTGTTCTCCTTTCTTGTAAGTTGCATCAGTTGCGATGCAATGATAGAAAAGCCTTCTACAAATCTTCTATAATAACCAGCAAGACCCAAAAAGCTACAAACTTCTGAAATTATTGTTGGTCTAGGCCAATTACCAACTGCTTCCGCCTTAGATGGATCAACCAAAATTCCATCTTTTGTCACAACGTGTCCCAAGAAAGTAACTTGCTCAAGCCAGAACTCACATTTCTCGAACATTGTGTCGAGTTGGTTCTGTCTCAAAATCTCCAAAACAATACTTTAGTGTTTGCAGTGCTCTTCCTTAGACTGAGAATAGACCAGAATATCATCAATGAACACCATAACAGACCGATCCAAGTAGTCTTTGAATACACGATTCATCAAGTCTATAAAAGCGACATGAGCATTAGTGAGCCCAAAAGGCATAACCGAGAACTCATAATGACCATACCTTGTCCTGAAAGTTATCTTCTCAACGACTTTTTCTTTGACTCGAAGTTGGTGATAACCGGACCTTATATCAACTTTGCAAAATACCACAGCTCCTTGCAATTGATCAAAAAAGTTACTAATTCGAGGCAATGGATACTTGTTCTTGACATTTACATTGTTGAGTTCTCTATAATCAATGCATAGCCTCATCGACCCATCTCTCTTCTCCACAAACAGCACAGGTGAACCCCATAGAGAGAAACTAGGGCATATAAAACCCTTGTCCAACCATTCTTGAAGTTGTACTTTCAGCTCCTTCAACTCAAACGGTGTCATCCTATAAGGTGCCTTAGATATAGGCGCAGTGCCCGGAAGGACATCAATCACGAACTCTATGTCACGATCCGGGGGAATCCCTTGAAGTTCCTCTGGAAAAACATCTAGGAAGTCTTGGACCACGGGCACGTCATTGGGTTTTAATTTGATTTCTTTGGTCAAGTCAACAACACTTGCCAATATTCCTACACAACCTTTCTCCTTCATCTCTTCAGCTTTAAGAGCCGAAATAGTAGGGGCAAACATTCCTCGTCTAGCACCTTGGTAAACAAACTCGGGTTCTCCCAAAGGTCTAAATTTAACCCTCTTCCTTCTACAGTCAATGAAAGGCGCCCCATTCTTGGACAACCAATCAATACCTAAAATAACATCAAAGTCTACTATGTCTAATACAATGAGATCTGCTAACATTATTCTATCAGATATAGACACCCTACAAGACTTTGAAATTAGATCAGAACGCATTTCATCTCCAGAAGGAATGGAAACCTTATACAAGGTATCCATAATGGTCGGTTCTTTTCTCAATCTTTTGGAAAAACTTCTAAAAGCAAATGAGTGTGATGCTCCAGAGTAAAACAATGTACAAGCAATAAGTCCAAAAATCAAGAGGTTACCTGTAGCCACTTCAGGGTCGACCTCTAAGTTCTCTACAGTCATAGAAAACACCCTAGCTTGTGTCTTTCCTTAAGGATTGCTTTTCTTCTGGTCTTCAGTAGCGCGTGGACATTCTTTAATGAAATGATCTGTCTGACCACAATTGAAGCATCCCCTAGTCTTCCTATTTACACTTTCCAAAATGATTCTTGCCACTTGTGTTGCACGTAGGCCTGTTGTCAAGCTGTTGTCCTGTCTTGCTTCTCTTAGCAGTCTCATTCTTGGTGTTGGAAGCAGGAGTAAACTTCTTTTTATCAGCATTGTTACTTTGCGTAGCTTTACCCCTGAAAGCTGTCTGAATCCTCGGTTCATCTTTCTCTGCCAAAAGTGCCTTGTTTACCACTTCTCTGAAGGTATTCATAGATGCCATGTTCACATCTCGAGCTATCTCTGGCTTAAGACCTCTTTAGAAGTGATCAATTTTTCAAGCATTGTTCTCTACAATATGGGGTGCAAACCTACTCAAGCCCTCGAACTTCCTCACATACTCAGCAACGGGATCTTTTCCTTGAGTTAAACTAAGAAATTCCATCTCCTTTCCAGAACGAGTACTTTGACTGAAATACTTCACGTAAAACTTATCTTTGAACTGTTCCTAAGTGTGTTGCTCTAAGTTTAGTGTAATCCTGGTAGATTCCCACCAGTATCTAGCATCATTCTTCAATTTGAATATTGCAAATCTGACCTTCATGGCATCACGGATTGCCATGAAATCAAATATGCTCTCCAAACTCTTAACCCACTCTTTCGCCTTCATAGGGTCAGTATCTCCATAAAATTCTGGGGGTTTAAGTTTCTCGAACTTCGGTGATGGAGGTTGTTGAGCTTGCTGACGTGTCAACCTATCAATTTGTGTGGCCTGCTGCCTCACTAACCCCATTAACTCTGCGACAATTTGAGTCCAGTCTAGCTGAATGGGAGGGAGAATCTCCATAGTCTGCCTATTATTCGTTCTGACAAGGAATGCCCAAACTAATGAGAACACAATTATGTATAGAAAGTAAGGTTATTTGGTGTAATACAAATTATGTTTTCTATGCCCTACGAAGGAGTGTATAACATGCATATAAACACAAAGAGAAACAAGTGATTAATATATGAAGCATATACTACATCAGCCAGCGCAAAATAACTAAACCTGCATAGCATGCAAACATAGCATATTAAATGACTTACAAGTAGTTATGCGTTGGAGCTGCGTTCATATGTGGAGACTGTTCGCAGAAAATCTAATACCTTCGTTCTGATACCAAATACACTAAGTACTCTAGGTCTAAGATGTTATTAAGCGAAATGGACTTTATATTTTGGGTAATTGGCACCATTAGTCCCTAAACTCTTTAGTACCATTAGTCCCTAAACTCTTTAGTAGGTGACACTTTGATCTCTCTTATTTCAATTTTAGTAAAAAGGTCCCTAAACACTGAAAACGTTGGCAATTAAACCCCGTTGGTCTATTTCTGTTAAGTTTCCAATGGAAACAATCACGTGCACAACATGTGCTCCAATTTGGAAGGGCATATTGGTAAAATAATATTAGATTATAATTCAAATAAAAAAAAGTTGCAGACATGATCTAAAAAAAAAAATACTTAACTTAAAGAAACCAAGAATTAGAGGGAGGGAGAGAGAGAAAGTTGGAGAGGGAAGGACAAGCACAACCATGGGCGGAGGGATGCGGCATCGATCTTACGAAAGCAGGGAGGGGTGACTGCAATCTCGCGATGACAAAGGGAAGGGGCCTAGATCTCGCGATGGACGAGGAGGGCAATTCGATCTCGCAGAGAAGGGGAGGGGAAAGCAACGTGCTCTGAGCAGCTGCTTCTTCTGGTTGCTAACGAGATCCACTCAACGGAGTTCTAGGTTCGTGGAGATGTGGCCATAGCAATGGAGATAAGCCTTGCGTGATGGAGGGGGAGGTCGTGATGGCTTTGCAAGGGGAGTGGCCTCGTGAGTCGTCGGGAGTATGTACCCTTGACGGTGACTATGATGGGGGAGAGATGGACAGTGATGGTGGTAACGGCTGTAGGTTGGCGCCTGGTGGTGGTGATAAAATTTGAATCAACCAAGGCTTGCAGATATTCCCTTTATCAGAACAAAGCTTTTGAGATAATGGATAAGTAGTAATGGAACAATTTCTGGTAATGGAACAACAAATTAAGAAGAAGAAGAAGAATTGTTTATATTAGACCAACTTAGTCCCCAATAAACAACAAAGAAATTCCTAGTTGTAAACACAAGTGAAATCTAAGCTCGAAACAATCAACTAAAACAAACGACATATTCAGACACCCATGATTTCCTTTTTTTTTTTTAGTATAACATACATACCCAGTTTTAGATTAGTCATAAACATTCCAACCTTTACTTTTAATTCGTCATTCACAATACAACACTTTCACTATATTCAGACACCCAATAATTTCCTTTTTACTTCTTCTATACATCCTCCTCTGTCTTCGTCTTCTTTTTGTTATTTTATTTTATTTTTCTCTGTTGGTGTTAGCTTTGGAGGGTATTTTTATCCTTTAATTAAAAAAAAGAGTCAAATCGTGGTCACATGCAACTTTTTGTGAGAAATTTAACGAATTTGGACGGAAATGTTTCAATTGCAAACATTTTAAGAGTTTAAGTACCGTTTTGCCAAAATTAAAAAATTAAGGACTAAGTTGTCACCTATTAAAGAGTTTAGAGACAAATGGTGCCAATAACCCTTATTTTTTTTCTTTTTTTTTTTTTT
>NW_010360327.1:0-540 GCF_000414095.1 Morus notabilis
TTTAAATTCACTAAGAAGTATGAAGCAAGAGTTGTTTTACAAAATAAATATACCATTTGTAAATAATGAGTGGGAGCGGGTAATATGCCAATATAACCCATAGGTCTCCACCGTCAGTACAGCACCGTGAGTAATTAATGAGGCCCCGAGAAGCTTTGATTTCGTCCTCCCTACGAAGGGTATTCATTAATTATAATAATAAGGTTGACTTCCAAACAGATAGGATCTCTAAGATGTATTTTAGAAGACCTACCCTACGGCGACAAATTCTAAGTTAAGTCTAAAAGATCTGAAATGGTGAGTTACACTCATAAAGAGATAATTAAATTGGTTAATTATTTTCTTGACCTAAATAAAAGGAAATGAATAAATATTAGAAGAATGAGATATTTCAGATAGTATTTATTAATTGAGATAGTCACATTTTAATTAGTAATTATTTGACCTACCCTACGGCGGCAACTTCTAAGTTAAGTCTAAAAGATCTAAAACGGTGAGTTACACTCATAAAGAGATAATTAAATTGGTTAATTATTTTCT
>NW_010360328.1:0-848 GCF_000414095.1 Morus notabilis
CTCCCGGATGAACTGCTGCCACCGCTTGCCATTTCCCCAACCATCTGTCCCTGGTTGCAGTTTCTTCTACCACTCCGCTGTGGTCCACCCGAAACTGAAGGTCTACCAGAGACAGAGACTCGACCCGCCTCTTCTTCTTTGCTTTGGCGATAGGCCAAGTTATCCTGTTCCACTCTTGTAGCAGCAGCTACCAAATCCCCGAAGTTTCGAAGTCTTAGAGTCACCAAGGATCTCCTCACAGAGTTCTTGAGGCCCTTCTCAAACTTAAGACATCTCATATGTTCAGACTCCACCAGAGATGGCGCAAACCGGGATAGGTCATTAAACTTAGCCTCATATTGCCTCACCGACATGTCACATTGCTGCAGCGACATGAATTCAAGTGCTTTTTCTTCCCTGTAACTCTGAGGGAAGTACTGGTCATTGAACAACACCTCAAACTGCTCTCAGGTCATCCCTACGACATCCATTCTCCTCTTGACCTGTTTCCACCAAGTGTTTTTCTAACCCTTCCATCTTGTACACCGCAAATTCCACCTAATATTCATCTGGGACACCCATAGTACTCAAATGCTTGACTATGGAGTCAATCCAGAACTCTGCCTCCTGGGGTCCTCCCTCACTATTAAACAAGGGGATAGGCGCACGCCTAAATTCTCAAAAATATCCTTGTTTCCTATCATCAACCGGCCGCTCATTTCGAGCTCTTGTGGCCATGCCTTGAAAGGCAGCATACATGGCATCTAGAAATCCTTGATTCTGTTGTGACGGTTGATTAGCAGGCCTACGGCGAGGCGCAATTTCCTTCAACTGAAATAAAACTAGACTATTTAGTGGTTTACAGATGT
>NW_010360329.1:0-388 GCF_000414095.1 Morus notabilis
TAATTTGGGGTACCGGTCCCTCGCACCCCTGCTTACCCAACCTCTCATCCATATATCATACCATAAAATCTCTTAAAACAAAAAAACATAATAAGTATAAATCATAATCTCTTTCAAAATAATTAATCATGAATACTCTTTGAACATAATCATATAAGAATTTCATAAGAGAATAAACTTGCATAATAACAATTCCGAACAAGTTAAGTCAAATAGGTCTTGTGATGCAGTTTTGAAAATGTTTTAACTCTACTTACCTGAATTTTGATAACCACTTTGCAAGCACAAACTAGCTGGTTGTGGGGAGCCTTCAATGTGCTAATTAACCTTTAAAAACCATAGCTTTCAAAAATCACATTCATATCATCATTTAACAAACACATAACTG
>NW_010360329.1:565-2545 GCF_000414095.1 Morus notabilis
CAGGAAAATGAAAGCTTTTTAACTGAACTTATAAAATTCATAACTAAATGTAGAAAAATCCGTTTGGAGGGATTCAAAAACTCACGTAAAGCTTGAGATGTATACTTTAATAAAAAAAAATATAAGATCTGTCAAAATCATAAGTATATATAGCACAGAAACAGAATCTACATAGGCTGTACAGAGGACTTATATTTAAACATTTCATCAAATACCTAGCATGCAGAACTTAATCTTCAAAGACCACTCTCAAATACATGAATCATCATCTTAATAAGAGTTTATCTTCAAATAATCATCAATAATATCAAGCTAAAATCATCAATTTCACCCAGAAACCAATATTTGAACCAAAACCTCAAGAAACTCATTTTTAAGAGTCTACAACCAACATGCATAATAAGCCCCTTCAAAAATCCGAATCTCAAGTAAGATTTTAACATCTTAATCTCTGAAATCTTAGTTTCTAACATAAGAAAGAAGTTTCCTCAAAGAAAAATGTGTTCCTAAGTGAATAGAAGCTCAAAACCTTGGTGGTTATTTTTGGTTCTAGGTTGAAAACGAGTTGAAATGGGCTGGTTGAGTTTTTAGCTCATTCTCTCTTAAAAACCTAGGTTTGATTATGAGTTTTGGGTGATAAAAGGAGTGAGAAGAGAGAAGAAAGTGCTATGGTCGGAGTTCTAGGGTTTCTTGCTGAAATAGACCTAAAAATGAAGTCTAAACTTGATAGAAACTAAACAAAAATAAAGTGGCCTTATAATAGAACAAGGGCATAGGTTTTTCTAAGCCTCTAATAGCTATCATAACCTCATACAATAAGCTATAAAGTCTCTATTTTTCTTATTCAATTAGGTGCCTAAAGTTCACTCAATTTGCTAACATAGACTTCTCTCACCAAAAACTCAAAATAACAACTAAGTCCTCAACACATTTACATAAAACCATATAATAAAAATATAAAATAATGATTCATCATTAAATAAATCATAATAGAGGTAAAATATCATATCCAATAATCATAATAAATATCATTTTTCTTCATAAGTTTAGCACATTGAGTTCCCACATCGAGCTAGTTGCACTGCACATTAAAACTGAAAACTCGATTAGCAAAGCTATAAGTTTAATAAAATCATATGATAGCTATAATAATAAAATATAATGCCAACAAATAACTTTGAGATAAATGGTAAATGTGGTGCATGATTTTAATTTACTAAATTATTTATTATTGGCTTAAGGCTTAATTAAATCTTAGGTATTATAAAAACTACTAGATTCGGGTTCTAAGTACTAAATCAAGTTCAAAGAACTCAAGATCTCCAATTTCTACCATAGTTTTACTCAAAATCCATCAAAATCCATTTCGAACCAAAATAAGTTTTTAAATCCGAAAAGCTTGAGATTCAAGAGAGGTTTTTTCAGAAATCTTACCTCAAATCCTTCTCTTGATGTTGGAAACTCTTTGAAATTCCTCTTTGGTTCGAGATCCGGTTGATTTGAGACAAAAATGGGAGTGAGTGAGTGAGAGAGAGAGATGGAGAGTATGCACGGGAAGGGAAAAAGAAAAGGAAGAAAAAGAAAAAGAAAAAGAAAAAGAAAAAGAAAGAAAAAGAAAAAGAAAAAGAAAAGAAAAATGGACAGGTGTCAAAAATTTAAAATGACAGTCCAGAAATGTGCCCATACACACTTCTGGGTAAAATGTAAACACTGAGAATATTTAAATACCTTAGAATTATTTAAATTCACTCGTTAGAAACATTTATTAATAAGTAATCAATTAATTAAACCAGATTAGGCACACTAATAAATCTTAATTACCTTAATTAATCCCGTTTAATTCTTCGGGGTGTTACAATTTCTCCCTAAACAAAATGCTAAAAACATAATCCAATAACCGAAACTTTAACCTTTAGACATTAGGTTTTTCGGTACCGCTAACTTCCATAAGCAAATCATCATTCTTGGCAATTTTTTTTT
>NW_010360330.1:0-538 GCF_000414095.1 Morus notabilis
ACGGCTAATGGGGCCCGTTACGACACAAAAATTTGTCACAGTTTTCGTGTCGGTTGTAGAGCGTGAAGAGAGCTTTGATCTGACAGATTATGGGCCTCTTTACGACACCAAAAGTTTTCACCGTTCCCATGCCATTCATAGATCGCGATGAGAGCTTCGATCTAACGGCTGATGGGTCCCATTACGACACCAAAAGTTTCACCGTACGGGGTCGTGTGGCCCCAGGGTGGGCCAGGTACGGCCCCGGGGCGGCCCCGATGCGGCCCCGGGGTGGCCCCCGTACGGACCCGGGGTGGCCCCGCGGTTGTAGGGCGCGAAGAGAGCTTCGATCTAACGCCCGATGGGCCCCGTTAGGAGACCAAAAGTTTTTGTCGAAAATGTGGTAGCTGTAGATTGCGAAGAGAGGTTCGATCTAACGGCTCATGGGCCCCGTTACAACATGAAAAGTTGGGCCGTACCGGGACCGCACGGGGGCCGCACCGGGGTCGCCCCGGTGCTTACCAGGGCCGCACCGGGGCCGTACCGGGGCCGCCCCGGG
>NW_010360331.1:0-518 GCF_000414095.1 Morus notabilis
CGCGAAGAGAGCTTCGATCTAACGCCTGATTAGGACACCAAAAGTTTTCACTTAAAACGTGGCAGCTGAGATCGCGAAGAGAGGTTCGATCTAATGGCTGATGGGCCCCGTTACGACACCAACATTTACCGCCCTTCCCGGGGCGGTTGTAGAGCGCGAAGATAGCTTCGATCTAACGGCTGATGGGCCCCGTTACGACACCAACATTTACCGCCCTTCCCGGGGCGGTTGTAGAGCGCGAAGATAGCTTCGATCTAACGGCTGATGGGCCCCGTTACGACACCAACATTTACCGCCCTTCCCGGGGCGGTTGTAGAGCGCGAAGATAGCTTCGATCTAACGGCTGATGGGCCCCGTTACGACACCAACATTTGTCGCCCTTCCGGGGGCGGATGTAGAGCGCGAAGAGAGCTTCGATGTAACGGCTGATGGTCCCCCTTTTCGACACCAAACTTTGTCGCCATTCTACTGGCGGTGGTAGAGCGCGAAGAGAGCTTTGATATAACCTCTGATGGGCC
>NW_010360332.1:0-695 GCF_000414095.1 Morus notabilis
GGGTTTGGAGTTCAGGGTTCAGGGTTCGGCATTCGGGGTTCGGGGTTCAGGGGTTCACGGCTCACAGTTCAGGGTTCATGGTTCAGGGTTCACGGTTCAGGATTCAGGGTTTAGGGCTCAGGTTCAGGGTGTAGGGTTAAAAGTTAAGGGTTCAGGGTCTGGGGTTCAGGGATCGGGCTTCAGGGTTGAGGTTTAGGGGTTTTGGTTTGGGGTTTGGGGTTCGGGATTCAGGGTTCGGCGTTCAGGTTTCAGGGTTCGGGGTTTGAGGTTCGGGGTTCACGATTCACGGTTCAGGGTTCATGGTTCCGGGTTCAGGGTTCAGGGTTCACAATTCAGGGTTTAGGGTTCAGGATTCAGGGTTCAGGGTTTAGGGTTCTGGGGGTTTAGTGGGTTTTGGGTTTAGGGTTTAGGGTTTAGGGTTCAGAGTTCAGGGTTCAGGGTTCGGGGTTCAGGGTTCGGGGTTTGAGGTTCAGGGTTTAGGGTTTAGGGTTTAGGGTTTGGGTTTTGGGGATTAGGGTTTGGGGTTTGGGTTTAGGGTTTAGGGTTTAGGGTTTAAGGTTTGGGGTTTAGGGTTGGGGTTTTGGGTTTGGGGTTCAGGGTACGGCGTTCGTGGTTCAGGGTTCGGGGTTTGAGGTTCGGTGTTCACGGTTCAGGTTTCAGGGTTTAGGGTTTCGGGTTCTGGGGTCCGGGTTCAA
>NW_010360333.1:0-304 GCF_000414095.1 Morus notabilis
TAATCGGTAAGATCAATTTTTTGACCGTTAAATCTGTTTAAAATTAAATAAGATTAAAAAAATATGCATAACATACACCCTGTTTGGAACTCGTTTTAAAATAATTTTATTTTTTATATGAAAATGAAAATGAAAATAAAAATGTTTTCAATCTCAAACAGAAATCATTTTTGAAAATGCATTTGATAGTTTTATCAAGAGATTATTTTCAGTATAAAAAAATTCATTAATGTCTCTCTCTCTTTCTCTGTACTTGAGAGAGGAGAAAACAGAAACAAAAAATGAAAAACGACTAAAAGTCATT
>NW_010360334.1:0-658 GCF_000414095.1 Morus notabilis
CCTTTTTCAAATCATCAGCACTGCTCTTCCCATCCCAGAATGACTCCAATGCAAACTTGAGCTCTCTTTTCGGGCCCATCGGGGGATATCCAACGATGTGGGACGCCATTTTTTGTTCTGATTTCGTCAGACCAACAGTTCAAAAATCGTCAGTTGCATTTCATTAACAAGATACAATTACTATGAGAAAATAAAAGATCTCTGGAGTAAAACTAATATCAAAGTCAATCAGAACATATCCGCTCTTTCACAGCATTTTAACAAGGAATCAGGGAAATTCTTACATGATTTCTTAAATTATAACAAGATTTGAATCGAATAAACGTTTATAAACAGAAACAGATCAGAAACATTTAAATTCAATAAAATCAGTTATCTCTGCGCAAATTACTTTATGAAGAAAGAAAAAAAAAGCAACAACAACAACAGATCTGAGTATTGAAACATGCATTTTCTGCGTGATTCGGAAACAAGAAAAAAAAACTCATTCAGATCCGTGAGGAATGTGAACTATTGACCAGCAGATCTCAAAGAAGAAAGATAAGGAAAAAGGAGAATGTAGTGAGGAAGGCGAAAGAAAAGAAAGGAAAATAAAAACACTACTTTTACGAAACAACTAAGAATAGCAACAAGGAGAGAGAGAGAGAAGAGAGGAGAG
>NW_010360334.1:879-1453 GCF_000414095.1 Morus notabilis
TGGTATTGTGGTCTACGACGCCCATGGCCCCTTTTTTTTCGTGCTTCCTTTATTTACCCCTTTCTTTTTTTCCCCCCTACATTTTTTTCTTTTTTGAGTTAAAGATTAATGTCTTGTCTAAAATTTGACACCTAAACTTAAAAGAATAAATAAAAATATATAATTTTCTTGTCAATTTCAGGTTTATGAATTAGTTTCGTATTACGGATCATTTTCTGGACAATACCGACAGATGAATTAGTTGAGTATAGAAGCACAAATAAATACATGATCATGTTTTTCTCTTTCTATTATTATTTTGGTCAACACATGTCCATTCAAAGTTAAAGGTAAGATAATGAATGAAAACTTATGACAATAAAGATGCTGTGAAGAAGAAGAAGAAGATAGTTTCTCGTGTCAAGTTTGATGAGGGTTTGAACTTGATATATGTTTATTATTGTTGAAGTTTGCATCATCGCCACCCCATCTATGAGGGGTGAGATGACCAATGTTGCGATTGGATACCAAAATGAGTGAGTTCAAAGAATTTGATTCAAGGTGGAGATTGTTGGGTAAGTGCCTCAAATTGATT
>NW_010360335.1:0-338 GCF_000414095.1 Morus notabilis
AGGTGCAAGCCAGAGTCAAGGGGAGCTGCAAAACAAATTTTTTTTTTTTAATTGTCTTTAAGTTGAATTTCCAATCCCTTTTTAAGATTAAATAAAATTAGGCATGAAAGATGGTGCTCGTTTGGTTCATGGATTAGAATCATGAGATTAAAATTATTTTTGATTTACGTGTGTTTTTTATAAAAGAAAATACTATAACGAACCATGAACTATAATTCAAATTAGAGAACGAATCTTCCAATTAAACGGGTTCGAAGTGTGTGTTTAGAACCCATTTTGAAAAAAAAAATTCACGTTTTTTGAGAAATAAAAAATAAAATGGTCTCAAGATTCCAGCG
>NW_010360336.1:0-750 GCF_000414095.1 Morus notabilis
TTGTGAGGTATAAACCGTAGACCAAATCTATCCGGGTAGAGCTCCTGTTTAATGTTTATGCATTTGAAATGACTTTTACTTTAATTAGAAGTGATAATTCGTGTCACATATCGTATTTTAATCATTTTTTTTAAATTTATAATTAATCTGAACACGACTTGTGACATAAAATTTTTTAAAAGCCGCAACATGAATATGACACGATTACTTTACGGGTTGACACGACACGACACGAAAATGACCTGTGACACGAAATTGATCTGTGAACTTGAAATTGACACAAAAATTGTATACTTTATTTAATTTTGTACATATTTAGAAATAACTTAAAATTCATAACACACTAAAATACAATAAGATCTATTGAAATTAAGCAAACAATAGTATAAGATTTTGAGTATAACTATCATGATATCACAAGTTTACAATAAAATCAAAATTTTTTAGTTTTTTACGAGTTTCGTGTCGTGTTTGGATTAAGCAGGTCCAAGCCGAAATTAACCCGTATTTTTCATGTTAATTTCAGGTTGACCCAATTCTGATTCGAATATCTCTTTTCTCAACCCTAACCCATGAAATTTATATCATTTTTGAGTCGTGTTATTATGTCGTGACTCATATTACCGGTCTTAACTTTAATGACTTAAAAAGAAAGAAAAAAAAGATCACTGCAATGAAGACCAATGAGGCAATGACATGCCTCTAAAAGCATTAAAGGCTTTTGTGAGGTATAAACCGTAGACCAAATCT
>NW_010360337.1:0-5859 GCF_000414095.1 Morus notabilis
ATGATAGAAACAAAAAAAATTTACATAATAATTATTATAATACTTATGTAATAAAAAAATTACGTAATAATTTTTTAATAAAATATATATTTTTTCGATTTGTTAAATATTCTAAAAGATTTTATTATTTCACTTTAAATTTAAAAGCCCACTGAGATATCGCGGCCTCTTGTCTATCTTAATGGGCTGCAGAAAACGGCGCTATAGGCCCAAATTTAGCCCGATGGGCTGAATCTTTCTTCATCAAAGCCCCAGGGCCCAGCCCGTTCCTCTCTCAGTCTCGCCGTTAAGTCTCAACGGCTCCAGTCCATTTCGTCCGCCATTATAGAGCTCAAGCAGTAAGGCCTCGTTTGGTCGTCTCAGAAAAAAGTGGTTCTGATTCTAAGCAGAGAAGAGAATAGCTCAATAGCTTAGTATCTTGAGCTTACATGTGGAAGAAATGTGGAGAATTTTAATCCGACAGTACTCCAGAATCCGACCGCCGGCAGCGGCTGAGGCCGGGCCGGTGATCAGAGTGTCGAACAACGTAGCCCAATTGGGAGGCCCGAAGGAGGGCCCAAAGCCCAGACAGCTGCTTTCTTTGCCTCCGTTCCCGGGACTCCCTTTGCCGGGAAAAAACTCGGAACGTGTAACCGCCATTAGTTGGGTGAAGTATTACTTTGAAGAGGTCCACGATAATGTCATCCAGTCTCACTTCAACAAGTCTCTTGTGAGTATTTCTTGATTTCACTTTGTAATTTCTCAAGAAAGTTTTTTTTTTGGTGAAAATAAGTTAGTGTTAGTGTTTTGATGGGCTGTGTTTTCCCAGTTCAAGTTTTAGGATAGGTGTTGTGAATTTGATGCATATTATAGAAAAGTTGCAACTAATATGAGAGAATGAGACGCAATCAAATCCTTTAAATTCTTTAGAGCCCGTTTGGTTGGAGAATTATTCTCTGATTCGAATCATATCATAGTTTGTTACAGTATTTTTTTTCACAAAAAACACACGTAAATTGAAAATAATTTTAATCTCATGGTTTTAATCCATGAACCAAACGAACTCTTAAACATGTCTTAGACTCGAGAATCCACCTCAAACACTAGTCATTTAGGGTCCGTTTAATTTGCTGATTCGAGTTTTTAATTCTAGTTGAGAAGAATTTCTTACTGTAGCAAAAAAATGTGCGTTTGGTTGGTGAATTCGTGTCTTGATTCAAATCATGGTTTATGGTTCGCTACAGTATTTTCTCACACAAAAAATACACGTAAATCGAGAATGATTCTGAATGATTCTGAATTTTGAATCCGTTTAATTTGCTAATTCGAGTTTTTAATTATAGTTGAGAAGAGTTTCTTACTGTAGTAAAAAAGTTAGATGTGACGGTTTTTACGAGTTTTTTTACTGTAGCAAAACTCAAATTCTAAACTCGAATCGGTAAATGAATGGGGCCTTAAGTCTTTACTTCGAGAAGTCGTTTGCGAATCTAATGCGGGTCGCCTCCCAAGTTCAAGTTTGCTCCTGCATCATTAATGAGAGACAGACTTGAAGAATTTGGAAGAGGAAGACTATTGCTAGTAGAGGGAAATTTTAATTGTCTGTAAATGTGACCAACAAGCCTATTATAGATGGGCAATCCTGATTCAACTAAAAAAAAAAGAGAAACTAACTAGACTCTACACTATGAATTATAAAATATAGTTGTGTGCGGCGTGCATAGTTTGGCAATAAAATCACACCCTTCAGGTTTAGGGTCTGAATTCCAAAAAAGAAAAAAAAAATACTTTGAAATATGAAGGTAAATTTAAATGATTTCAAAATCTCTAATGATCATGATGAACACACATATCCATCCCATTGCCCATATTACATTAAAGTGTGGAGTACGTACTTTCATAGTCCTTTTTTTATTTCAATTTTTTTTTTTTTTTTCATTTTGTTTTAGGTTCAAATGGAGTGCTCAAACTTTGGTGACCCCTTGGCTGAAAGGGACAGGAAAATGAAACCCATGAGAAAGGTACTGATTGATGTTAGCAAATTGTGTCAACTTTGGTTTAAAGTGTTTGGTGTGTTTCATTTCCATTTGGGTTTGATTGATACACAATAATACAGATATGAACTACAGATAAAGCCCAATGAGGTCATGGTGGAAGGGACCAGAATATATGTACCTGTTTCAGTGGCGGAGAGCAGGATTTCCAAGAGATTTGATGTCATACCAAGTGGGACACTACACCCAAATGCTGATGAAATAGCCTACTTGCAAAGGCTTGTGCACTACAAGGCATGTCTTCTTGGTTAACTGCTTTTTGGTCATTTTTATAAAAGTTGTGGCATATATTTAAGTTGGTGGTTTATTTTTATTTTGAGGAATTTCAGGACTCTGCTATACTTGTTTTGAACAAGCCTCCAAGATTGCCTGTCAAGGTTAGAAACTAAGAAACTATCTTTTTTGCAGCAGTTGAGTGGTGGAATATTGTTTGAACTTTGGATTTCTTATTAGGGACATCTTCCGGTTCATAACAGTATGGATGCATTGGCTGCGGCAGCACTGAGTTATGACTACAGTGAAGGACCTAAGTTGGTCAGTGATTTTCTTTTTGGTTGATTTCTGTTAGATGATGTTGTAAAAAGATGTTTAGAACCAAAGTTATGCTCTTTTATCATATTTCCTTTTGAGCAATTCCAGTATTTTGCCTTTGACTTCTGGGATGCTTAGGTTCATCGTCTTGATAGAGATAGCAGTGGCCTCCTCTTAATGGGACGAACAAAAGAAAGCATAAGCCATCTTGAGTGGCTATTCAGCAACATTAAAGTAAAATCTACGTGTAAGGTATAAGGGCTTCATGCAATGGGCAGTGTAATTTCGAAAAGTGTGATATGAATTAGCCGATTGCTTTTAGTTTTAGGACTAATATGCTTATTGGTAATTCTAGGCCTGGAATGACGCATGTGAAGCAAAATATCAGAAATACTGGGCCCTGGTCATAGGCTCTCCTAAGGAAAAGGAAGGCATAATATGTGCTCCTCTTTCCAAGGTTCCTTACACCTCTCAACAATGCTCAGCTATTCTTCTTTGAACAAAAACGTGATTGTAGGTCTCTTTGGTTATTGATTGTAGGTGCTTCTTAATGATGGTAAGACAGAGAGGGTCATATTAGCACACCAAACAGGTTTTCAAGCTTCCCAAGAAGCGATAACTGAATATCGCGTGCTTGGTCCAATGATAAACGGATGCTCATGGCTTGAGCTACGTCCGTTAACTAGTCGGAAGCATCAGGTGAAATGACTAACTTGTCCTCTCTCTCACTCTCATATGGTCAAGTTGCAGTACACTTGCAATTTATATGGTCAAGAGGTGGTATTCTGCATCACACTTGCAATTTATGTGGTCAAGTTTTCTGAAAGACTTTCTTATTTGGAGTCTTAAGAGTTTTCTTTTCTTAGAATCCTAATTAATATGTGCACTATTCATTAATTATTACCCATTAGGCCACCCACAGTGATCCTTGGTCTTTTTCTAATTAACGGAATTTAACTGTTAAATGGAGTTTCTACATAAAGTTGTGAGTCTTATGACTAATATGCACGGAGGGAAATGAGAAACACTAGGAAAGCAAGCTAGGTAAGGAGTTCAGATTGTTTGGGTATTCGTATGGCTAGGAGAGTACGAATCGAATAGGAAAACCTAAATATTCTGAGAGACTAGTATGGAACTTTTTAAGACTGTCTGAGCGACTATCTACGTGAGCCTAGACAGATTTTTTATGATTTATTTACTTCTCACTTCTGAGTAACTGAATGCGAAGCAGTAGCTGATTTTGCCTTTTGTATCTTTTTAAAGCTCCGTGTCCATTGTGCTGAAGCTCTTGGCACGCCAATCGTGGGTGATTATAAATATGGGTGGCTTGTGCACAAAAGGTGGAAACAGATGCCTCAAGTGAACATAGAGCCAACAACTGGGAAGCCATACAAGCTGCGTAGGCCAGAAGGTCTGGATGTTCAGAAGGGAAGTGTCATGTCAAAGGTACCCTTGTTGCACTTACAGTGTAGAGAGCTTGTACTTCCCAACATTGCTAAATTCCTTAGGGTTTTCGATAGAAAGTCAGAGAACCAGGACCCTGCACTGGAATCAAAACCAGATCTCCTTAGATTTGTGGCACGAATGCCTTCCCATATGAAAATTAGTTGGAATCTTATGTCCTCTTATTTAGTCTAGGAATATGAGAATCCTTTGTAGTCGCATTCTCACATTTCTTATAGATGATGAATATTGAATAATCTATCTTTGGGAATTGAAACCGAATTGAGTTGAGCATTTTGTAGATTGTAACTATTACAATTTTGTATGTTCATACGCATAGAGGAAATGAAATTTCAGAATGCATAGTTACGGCGCTTTTGCAGAAATGTAGGAAATTCTCGATGCAATTTGTTTTGAACCGCTTATTTTGACTCTTGGCCCTTCATCACTTGGCTCGTGACGTTCCAACCACTGGCGAGGAGCACCTTAGTATTAACACACGGTAACTGGGAGTCCCATTAAGGTGTTCAATTTACCAAACCAAGGTTCAACTCGTGTGTAGTGATTGTAGACTCATCATGCAAGGATATTGAGTAGACAGTTGATATATTTGATCTTATTTTTCGTAGCATACATTTCCATCCGCTTCACAACTAGATTCAAATCCAGTTTTCTCATCATGCTGAGGTTGAGAGAGACGGGTATTCAAAAACTTTGGTCCGTGGTATTTCATATGAAACAGATCGTTCACATTTGAAAGAATATGCAAAGCTTCTTGTATGTAAATTTGACTTGATTTCTTGGTTACAACACACTTTAAATGGAAATGAGGAGATAAATTGAAAGGATTTCTCTGAACATTAAAACTGTCAAAGCATTATTAAACTAATTTACACAAAGACCTACTCCCAACTTCTCAGTTACCACAGAGCCAATATCCGGAGGAGCATTATGTCTCAGAGATGAACGAACAAGCAACTAATCTCTGTCTCCCTCCTGCTTTCTCAATAACATGCATAAAAGTGGCTGCTTCTGGAATCCAGATGTGTGGTTGTGATCGATTCTCAAAAGCTACGTTTGGTACAAATGTTAACTGGAATTTGTGCTTGCTCTGACTCATCCAACCAAAAAGATCATTTGGAGAGGAGGCCAAGTATGATTAAGAAAGAGATTGGATTCTACACCTGTTCTGTTGGTATTGTTTGAGAACTAAGAAGCCTTTCTGCCTCGTCATTCGCTTCGGCTTGTAGTTTCCATCTCTGTGAACGTGAAAACGAATGACTCAGAATCAGAAAAAATAATTACAAGACGTTCCAACAAACCTAGAAGAATACCTGGAGGGGTTAATATATAAATATAAATATATATATATATATATATATGTATAGACACATATAGGTATTATTATTTTAGCGGTAAGATATTGATACAACGGTTATAATAAATTGAATAGTTGATTAAAAAAAATTATGATAATTAATGAGATTGAATTCTTATCATGTTATATCATTAAATTTTTATATTTGATAATAACTACTGATAGAAATGTAACCATTAAAAACTCATGTGTATATATATATATATATGACCTTCTCCGGTACGTTAACATATTGGTAGACTAAGTTTTCTATTCGTTAGATTTGCATAAAATTACGTAAAAGTCAAAAAGTACACAAATATAACGGTTAGAAAAATATAATCTACTGGTACACCAGACGTATCAAAAAATTTCCTTTTATATATATATATAACCTTTCTAAATATAACCTACTGGTACACTAGACTATCAAAAAATCCCCCCTACTGGTACACCAGACTATCAAAAATATAACCTACTGGTACACCAGACTATCAA
>NW_010360338.1:0-211 GCF_000414095.1 Morus notabilis
TGTCGTAAAGAGGCCCATAATTCGTCAGATCAAAGCTCTCTTTGCCCTCGACAACCGCCACGAAAACCGCGATAAATTTTTGTGTCGTAACGGGCCCCATTAGCCGTTAGTTTGAAGCTCTCTTCACAATCTACATTGGCCAAAGGAACGCTCAAAACTTTTGGTGTGTAACGGCGCCCATCAACCGATAGATCTAATCTATGTTTGCGCT
>NW_010360338.1:263-502 GCF_000414095.1 Morus notabilis
TATCGAGGCCCTCTTCGTGCTCCCCAACTGCCATGGGAACGGGGACAACCTTTGGTGTCATAACGGGGCCGGACCATCAGACGTTATATCGAAGCTCTCTTCGTGCCCTACCGCCACTGGAATGGCGACAATGTTTGGTGTTGAAATGAGGCTCATCAGCTGTTAGATCGAAGCTCTCTTCGCACTCTAAAACTGCCCCGGGAAGCGCGACAAATTTTGGTGTCGTAACGGGGCCCATC
>NW_010360339.1:0-600 GCF_000414095.1 Morus notabilis
ATGTTTAGAAGGAACACATAAGATATATTTAAAGTTAATTTCCCTATATCAATCCAGAAAATTACATATACTACAACTGATCGTTAAGCGCGATCGATGTAATCTTGGCAGAACAGAGAGAGGTTTCTTTTTTTTTTTTCTTGGTTCAAAACCTACTGTTGAGCCCCACTTTATTAGAAAACACACACTAGTACCATACATTATTGCATATGCACTTTTATGTATCGACCATATAAATTTTCATCACATATATATATATATATATATCTATATCTATATCTCCGGGAATAATGTCACTTGTCTTATGGGTTTCCCATCCTTTGAGCTCTCTCCGGGGGGGACAAATAATTTTCAGGTTTCCGGTGGCCCGACTTGAGCAGTACAGTTCCGTCGTCTCGGATCTTACCATAATTCGCTTCGTTTGCATGAATGCCATTTTTGCCAATTCCAGTGATAGCTCCAACATTATTCGGATCATGATCATATCGAAGTTGATCAACCACTTGATCAGGCTTGGATGTGGCTAGTCTTTTGGCTTTGGCTTCACGAGAACTCACACATTGTAAATAGAGGTGGTTAACACAACTAATATCCTTGACA
>NW_010360340.1:0-765 GCF_000414095.1 Morus notabilis
TGATAAAATGAATTCGAGTTCCGCTCCTTTAAATATATATAAATAAATAAATAATTGACTCACCCCATTTAACAGGCTATTGATCTCTTATGATTTAAGACCGAATCCTTAAGAAGTCCAAATTCTCCATTTAACAGGTTGATATTCATCATTTCTTCTACTTCCAACCTTGATCAATATGGTCTTCTTGTCCCCTGTGCACTAACAAATTCTCAAGAATATTATCTCGCCTGTTCAATTTATTACAATACAAGCTATTAGTGCTTACGACTTATAATTAAGGAAACGCGATTTCTGTACGGTAATTAAGGTCTGTGGTTTTGATTTCATGTGTAAATTACTTTGAACGCACGATTGCTTATGGTTTTGACGTGTGTAACAGCACTAATAATGATGATGATCATCTTATTATGTTTATCCAAAACTTCATACGATCGAGGATGTTTCACCATTTCTTTTTTTTCCCCCTTGGGATCATATATCCATGTATCTCATAAAATAACTTCAAAGTTGTAATTTAATTGTGCAATTGTGTAGCGTCTCCACCAATTAGTATATATATATATATATATATATATACATAAATTTTACTTTCCGGATCCGAATCATTACCGATTACTAAAATCAAATATTTACTACTCAAGTGCATAGCACACGTTTTCATTCACACACACACACACACATAGTTTAAGATCCTTAAAAACCGTTTAGTTCGTCGGTTCAAATTTTTAATTTGAGTTGAGATGTGATTTTATGTGAGAGTTT
>NW_010360341.1:0-999 GCF_000414095.1 Morus notabilis
AAAAAAAAAGAGTAAAACGCTGTCACAAATCCCCGGTCCGCGTAATGGGGCACCCAGGGGCCGGAATGGAACAAAAATTTACATTTTCATTTATGTTTTACACTATAAATTAATATACCATTCTTAGGAATTAATGCAACATGCAACACCTTTTTTTGATGAATATTCTACTTTTTATGATTTTCTTTATTTTTAAAATTTGAAAAATAAAATCAATTAAAAACGACCTCAAAAAATTGTGAAATTTTGCACACACGATCGTTACATTTTTTTGCGCATGCCTGTATAAAAAGTAGCCTCTAAAATTGACAGATAAATAAAAATGCTGTGAAAAAAGCCCCCGACCTGCGTAGTGTGGCGCTCAGGGGCCGAGATGGGTCAAAAATTTACATTCTTATATAAGTTTTGCATTCTAAAATTTGTATGCCATTTTTAGGAATTAATGCAACACGCAGCGCCATTTGTTGATGAATATTCTATTTTTTATGATTTTCCTGATTTTTCAACTTTGAAAAAGAAAATAACATATAAACGAGATCAAAAAATTTTAAAATTTTGCAGACACAATCCTTATATTTTTCTGCGCATGCCTGTTAAAAGTGGCCTCAAAAAATGAAAAAAAAAAAGAGTAAAACGCTGTCAAAAAGCCCCGAACCGCGTAGTGGAGCGCCCAGGGCCCGGGATAGGACAAAAATTTACATTTTCATTTATGTTTTACATTCTAAAATTAATGTACGATTCTTGGGAATTAATGCAACATGCAACACCTTTTTTTGACGAATATTCTACTTTTTATAATTTTCTTTATTTTTAAAATTAGAAATATAAAATCAAATCAAAATGACCTAAAAAAATGATGAATTTTGGCACACACGATCGTTACATTTTTTTGGGCACGCGTGTAAAAAATAGCCTCTAAAATTGACAAAAAAACTAAAACGCTGTAAAATAGCCCCCGGCCTGCGTAGTGGGGCGCCTAGGGGCCGGGATGGGTCAAAA
>NW_010360342.1:0-995 GCF_000414095.1 Morus notabilis
GGATGTGGTAGATATCGTTAATATGCATTAAAGATTAAATACCCTTATTCAGTCTTGGAGTGTTTAAAGATGAGATCGTTTCTGCTTCAACTTTGAAATTTAGGGACTAGGATGCTATCTCCGGGAAAGACTAAGAGATATCAATCGACAATTATCATACAATGAATATATATATATATTTGACTAAATGAAGTTTCAGATAAAATGTGAGCACATATATGAAGATTCTAAGCGGCAGATGGATCATGGGTGGAAAAAACTGATACACAATTTATTGAGTCATTAAACTACTTGATGAATAAAAATCCACTTCCTAGGCTGCCACGACCACATGAATATCATACTCAAGGAAGTACAGGGTCATCCCATCTTATTAGGTTGAAGAAAGTAAAGGACAACAAAAGGATCCACAGCTCTGATCTAAACATTTCCATATTTGGATCGGTACCTATTATGCTTACATTTGAAAGAACACTGACATTTAAATAATGTATCCTCTTCATAGACTCCTCCTATTTCATTAGTGGTGGTAACCAGTAAGGATAGCTTTTATGTGTCTGTGGTAGTCAGATACCTCGAGAAGGGGTCAATGATCTTGTCTACCTCCGGATCACTATCTGATCCAGAAAGCAGGGGTGCTGCCCTATGAGCTTTAGCAACAGTTATATCAAAACAGTGTATTTTGACTTCATTATCAGGACTGAAGAAAGATCAAACGGTCTATTCTAAAAGCCACGTGGTTAAGCAAGCGAAGAAACATATAAACAATAATACGTGGTTAACCGTGAATGCAACTACCCTACAACAACATAACTCAGTTATATAAATGAATGTCTAGTCCCAGCTTCAGGCAGCATCCAGAAACACCCCATTTCCCAAATGTCCGTGCTGGAAGGTGATATATTGATCATGACAATCGCTACTCGAATTCTAAACATAAAGAGTGCAGTGCAATTGAGGATTTAATAAAAGGGCTTGTGCTCCATCAATTTGAA
>NW_010360343.1:0-749 GCF_000414095.1 Morus notabilis
AGTGGAGAAATGGAAAATTTTTCTAAGATAATTATGGCACGTTTAGGAAATGTATTGGAACTACGATTTGGGTTTTCATTCAAATTTTTGGGTGAGAATTATTAGTAGGAAAATTTTTTATTTAAATTCGTTGCGAGAGAAAATACTATAGCAAAATTATAATTTGAATTTTGAGTGATGTACCAAACAACATATGATTAAATTAAGCAACTTACTTTGTTTCGCTTATCTAAATGGAGGACATGAGTTCTTTCAAAATTGATCTGTCAACCCAGTAGCGTTTTATTATTTGGGATAAAATCGTGGATATCATGAAGATTTTCAACTAAGATCACTTCTCCACTGAAATAATAGGCGCAAACACATGGCGTAGTACAAATCAAATTTCTCCAACTTATGTTGCAATATCTTTTGGCTAAGAAAAAAGGCCATAAATTATCATTCTTAAAATATATATTTATACTAGTCCGCTAATAATCACAGCAAATTAACTTCTGAACCTAAAAATCAGTAGCCTAGAATTGTACAATGAAATATATGATAACGCTGAAAGAGAAATTGGACCAAAGAAAAGATTTACATATATTGCAGTCCCAAGAGCATTAAGTGACTAGTGCAGTTTGGTTGAAACCATGTTTTAAATCCACATGACATGAAAAATACAGAAGCTACCGCGCTCATAAACGATAAGTTCGACAATCTTCCAAGAAGATTCTACTCTGCAATTATAACTAGGACTGACAGTTAAA
>NW_010360344.1:0-666 GCF_000414095.1 Morus notabilis
GAGAAATCTTCATGCTTGACGAGGACGACACGGAGGCCTCTCCTAACAGTATCGAGAGTGACTCCGCTTCCGGTTGCTCCATCCCCAATAATTGTCCCCCATCCCCACCCTGTTCGGAGTGGAGCTCCGTTGCCATGGGTATTATTTTCACCTCCATTTATGTGTTGTGTTGCGATAGCCTACATGTTTAATCGTGCTATTTCACTTTAATATTAGTTTTCACAGTTTTTCAATTTTTTCTTAATTTGAAGTGACTCTTTTGATTTTTTGTGAGATATAATTTAAATACACATTACAAAAAAAGTATAAAAATTGATTAAGAAACACAAACACTATTAAAATACATTTGATTTTATTTTAAAATTGTTGTATTCTTTTTTTATAGCAATGAGGATGGATTTACACAGAGAGCAGTAGGGGCAAATCCGTCCCTGTCTATTGTCTTTCAACTATAGTTATATGGCTATCTACACTGTTATACTATCACATCGTTAAAATCTTATTTGCTCCCTAAAACTTTCTAAATTCAGTATTTTATTTACATAAGTCTTGTTCATTTTACTGATTTAAATTTATAATTTGAGTTTTGATTCAGTAAAAAATTCTCAAAAATAATTACATTTAACTTTTTTGTTACAGTAAAAAGCTCTCACATAAAATCACATC
>NW_010360345.1:0-911 GCF_000414095.1 Morus notabilis
AAGTGTTGCTCTATAATTCAAGGCTATGCTTATTTCCAGGAAAGCTCAACTCCAGATTGTCAGGGCCATTTACTGTGGCGAGATTATTTCCCTATGGAGCAGTTGAAGTAACTCATGATGCAAAGGAAACGTTCAAGGTCAACAGACAACGTTTGAAGCCATATATTAATGGGGGCTTTAATAAAAAGAATACCAACATTCTCCTGAACTCACCATAAGAAGCAAGACGTCGGGCTGATGACATTAAACCAAGCGCTTCTCGGGAGGTAACCCGAGCCTTCTAAATCTTTTATTTATTATTATTATTTATTTATTATTCTCCTTTATTATTTATTTATATTTTATTTTTAGTTTACTTATTGTGTTTTAAATTGATTGATAGGTTAATAAACAAGTTTGGGGGGTTGCTCTAAGGATTTGCAATTGAAACGAAGCTCAAGCAGGCATGAAAGCATGGATTTGGCAGCAGCAGTAGCGTTTTGGCGCTCATCTGAGCGCTTTGGCGCTCAAAAGAGAGCGTTTTGGGAAAAAATGGCAGAGCACGTAGCGCTTTGGCGCTACCTTGCAGCGCCTTGGCGCAAAAAAAAAAAAGACAACAACAGAGAGTAGCAGAAAAGGCAACGCCACAGAGCTGAAAACATAGCGCCGCGGCGCCAGTTCAGGGTGGCCGAAACAAATACCCCCAAAATAACTACCCACACTCACAGCATATCTAAAAGTCAGGCCAAAATACTCACAACCGACCCTAAAGATGAACTTTCACTCTGAAATTTCTTGAAAACATTCTCAATCCACCTCTAGTTGTTCTCACTTAAATCCATTCCCACTGTCTTTGAAATTTGCAAGAGTTGGGACAAGCTTCTGCTGTGGGGGTCATGATGCCATAGCGGTCTTCCGTCCAAAGAAAAAGA
>NW_010360346.1:0-1050 GCF_000414095.1 Morus notabilis
ACAATAATACCAACCGGAGATTGTAGCATAAAAGTACCCCAAAAAAAAAAGAAGAAAACTAGCAAATAAAAATGAATGTTTGGTTCAAAAATAATTTTCATGCCGTTAAAAATAGAACTCTATCACTCATAAAATGATGAGTCTCACTGAGTTAGATCGTATTTATCCACCTAAGAGAACTTATTTTGCGTGAGTAGCGTTGTTTTAATCCATCGAAAAATAAGAATGGTCCATTTGGTTACATTCTACTAATTGATTCTGTGATTATGACTTGTGCCTATTCACTGGGTATATATTTTTAATCTGTTTAGACTAGGAGTCTAGGATAATATGGTTGAATTGCTATATATATATATAATTGTTTTGAGGCTATATAATTGGTGATTGAGACCCAAAATGGGGGCACTGCCGATTTCACTTTAAATGACTAGAATTTTTTTTCCTTTCTTTTTGTTTTTATAATTATTTTAGTAATGGACTAAGCTTGTGGATTTTGTGTTCTTTTTTTCCTTTTTCTCTTTCTCTCGATTATCAATGAATTATTTATATTTTGTACTTTACTTTTTTTTAGTCATGTGTACCTAAAGACCATAACGAACGTTGGATAGTAACTTTTCTCGGTAAAAGTTATTAAAGTGTCGTCAAAGTAAATAGGTTGTTCCTTTTCCAAAATCTAATGCATGGTTATGGAGCTCGAGGAAATCAGGAATGATCTGTAGATTTTAGTCTAGAATGGGCCACTCAATGGGCCACAGAATCTCCAGAAGTGTATTTGGTTTGCTTTGGTGCAAAATGGACCTAGCCTAGTTTGATTCGCGGGCCTGAATGTTTGGATTGTTGCCACACCATCCCGCCCCACAAAATAAAACATAAAAAGGACTTTTTACATAAATGCCGATTATAAGTTCTTTGTTTTAAATAATGCATACTCTGTCCACTGTTATACATATAAAAACATTTATTTCCTCATATAATAAAAAGGGCAAAAATAACTAAACAAAAAAATAGGAAAGAAAATTAAACAATCTGAATATAAAACATTATAAGTTT
>NW_010360347.1:0-973 GCF_000414095.1 Morus notabilis
AGTGTTTTAAATGGTTTTTTATATTATTTTATTTTATTTTATTTATAAGGAGAAAGTGAAAAATAGACCAAGTAGACTGAAGATAAGCCATTTAAACTGTAAATCTGAAATTACCACTTATCCAAATTACAAAAACATCCTTATATAATATTCTCAAAAAAGAAAATATCCCCATATAACTTACTCATTCCCATGTAACGCACTCTCTCTCCCCTCTCTTTCTTTCTCTCTCCTGCTCTCTCTAATTTTCTCTTCGAAGATCTCCGCTCTCTCTCTCTCTCTTCTACAAGAATTGCGACAGTGCGGCGGCTATGATTTCGTTGTCGGCAACATCATCGCGCGAATACAAGATATTTATTGATTCTCCTCGCCTCTCCCTCCTCATTTTCTCTCTCCTCTTGTTGTCATCTAGATCGTAGATTGGGCAAATTGTCTGTGAGATCCATCGGTGACGATTTTCTGGTTTTGTTCAAGTCAATAATCTGAATCTAAATCTGGCCAGGCGCTATCAGCAAGGTTTCTGGCAATCCTCCATGGTTAGGTCAACGCGAAGAAGATAGATGTTCAGCCATTTTTTACAACGCGGAGAGAGAACGATGAATTACAGGAAGAGAAAGGGAGGGACAGATATTGTTGGGAGACAGAGAAAGGACAAGAAAAGTCTTAGATAAGGGTAAAATTGAAAAACGAATTGCTTCAAGTTCAAATTGGCCTATTAATTTTAACATTTGGTAATGGGTTATTCCATTTGGTAGGAGATGAACTAATTCTTAGTAGCAAAAGCTATATTTGGTCGGGTACAATTTGTAAAAAATATAAGAACTCTAATTACAATTAGCTATGATACTTCAGGATTAAAGACTTCTTGTTTTCTTCGCAAGGGCGAAATAGATCCCTTTCAATTCAATATTGGATATTTGGTTAGAGAATTCAAACCATGATTTGAATCATAATTCATGATTCGCTACAGTAT